>NW_027500115.1:0-32497 GCF_021521415.1 Bidens hawaiensis
TTACTTGTTGACTTTATACATGTGCGATTATTAGAGGATGAAGTTCAATGAAGACTCTAGACTTAGGTTATCAAAATAATTGGACAAGTTGTTGAATATTTCTTTTAATAAATGTTATTTCCTTGTTTTGAACTTGTGTACTTGAAGTTTGAATAAATTAATGATAGTATATCACATAATAGTGTCACATGTGTTTTGAGCAATCTGTACGTCACACACAGGTGTTTCTTCTTAAGCCGGGGTGTTACACCTGAAGCTTATGCTTGGTAAATGTGTCACAACCCTACCTAACGATGGAACATACCAGTGCGCGGCGTAATTTGTATAATAGCTCAAAACACTGAAAATAATAATAGGTGTCAATATCTAAATTATTCATTCAAATTATCGTACACAAGAGTTTCACAAAACAAAATAATCCAAAACATTACATAAAACACCAAAACAAAAGCAATTGTCTTTATTTTATTAAACATAAAGTCCAACTATATCTTGCATCTTCAATCATCCCAAATAGTTACACATGATATGCGTAAAAATAATATATGCCATCAACATAAAGTTGAGCGAGAACCACGGTTTTGAATAAATACAATAAATAAAAATTTCAACTCCTTGCGATAACCGAATTACAGCAACTAGCATAACATAAATGTAAAAGTGTCATTTACCTTGGGGTGGCGTATGATCATACTATGAGGATGATGATGAGGATGAGAAACCAAAAAATCACAAAAACTGTAGAAATACAAAGTCACTTTGCAACTAACAACCAATCGAACTACATCATAACTAAAAATGTCGAATAATTTATGAAGAAAACAAGGAATAAGCGAGCCGACTGATTTGAAATTATAATATTCTAAAAAAATCACAGAAAATTCTCCATTTAAAACCAAGCTAACCGAACAAGAATTATTGATTAATTCCTCCCCTAACTCAAATTATGGATAAAATTAGAGTTAAATGGTGTTAGTTCGTTATTGACCAGGATGTCAGTATGAGATAGGATTTGGGTCAAAAAGGTTCAAAATGATGAAATAACACTAAATAATAAAAGGGTCAGAGGCTAATTGGGGATGATTCATGGTGAAATCGAAGAGCCCCAAAGTTAGACTTACCTAAACCCTAAACTGGCCAAAATGCAATTAAACCCCCTTCCCACCAATCATTGAAATGGATTAAGGGCTTTCATTTATAATATAAAAATGAACATCTTTCATGTTCAAACGCCTACCCGGAAAATAAACAGAATGAGTAGAACCCGTAAAGTCAACATTTTGGACTCTAGAAAGTCAAACTTCACAATCTTAATGGAATAACAACCAATGAACAAAACTGAGAGTGAAATGAGATGGGTAAACATTATGTAGATGCTAGTGGTCCTTTATATAGCCTCAATTTGTCTTGAAGGATACGAAGTCGTTATGATTGTGAATTAAATGTAAGATTGATAATAATGGGTAAAAATCAAGAAATGAACCAATTAGCTCAATTCGTTCGGCCAAAGTTAGTGTAATATGTTAGTAAACTTGTCTAGATTATTGATTGACGAGATTATAATGAATTAATGGCAATTTGTGGTGATATAGGCAAGAATTCGTCGGTGGAACAAATTTGCAGCCAACAGTGGGTTCGTCGCGTAGCGCGATGGACCTGCTGTCGGTTACAAAACAACCTCCGTCGCTCTAAGCAATGGAGAAGCCACACACACATCGCGTAGCGCGACACGCATGAGGGTAAAACATTTTTTTTTATTTCAAACTAGCCCTAGGACTTTGAATAAATGCAATACTAGGTCTCAATAATCGAGTTTAGAGTTAGATAAATGGTTTTACGTGGCATAATGACATTAAATAATAAAAATACAATTAAATGCTAATTAAATGCACAATTTCATTAATGCGGATGATTTGAATAACAAACCTGGGTCGGGTATACAATACACATACAACATATGAAAAAAACCGAAATCTTACAACATTCCCTAGTTTTGGAAATTTCATCTCAAAATTAGAGATTAATCCGTAACAAAAAGATGAGGAGACTTGGTCTTAATTTGGTTCTGTTGCTCCCAAGTAAACTCGGCGCCATGCTTGGATTCCCAACGGACTTTGATAAGTTCCATACGGCTTCGTTCGGTTTCTTTGTCTTTACAGTCCATAATTTCCCAGGTCTCTCGATAGCGTTCATAGATTCATGGATTTGTACTTCTTGAGATTGGAAACATGTAAGGCCAGATGAACATTGGAGAGCTCCTAGGGAAGTTCAAGTCAACACGTAACTCTACCAGCCTTTTCAACAATCTTGAATGATCCAACGAATCAAGGAGAAATTTTCTTTTCGTACCAAATTGAACTACCCCTTTCCATGAGGATACTTTGAGGAGAACTTAATCACCATCATTAAATTCGAGAGGTTTCCGATGTTTGTCGCCGTAACTCTTTTGGTAACTATGAGCGGCAAGAAGGTTTTAACAAATGAGTGCAATACGATCGCTAGTCTCTTGTACAAGATCGGGGCCGGTAATTTGTGATTGACCAACCTCGTTCCAACAAATCGGGTAATGACATTTTCGGCTATAGAGAGCTTTAAACGGTGCCATGCTAATGCTAGTGTGGTAACTATTGTTATAGGAAAATTCCATAAGGGGTAAGTGAGTATTCCAACTTCCACCAAAGTCTAGCACACCTGAGCGAAGCATGCCCTCAAGGGTTTGAATTGTTGCTCAGATTTACCATAGGTTTGCAGGCGATTAGCGGTGCTTAGGTCAATGTAGGTACCCAAGGCTGCTTGCAATGAATTCCAAAAGTGAGAGGTAAATCGAGCATCACGATTGGAGATAATGGTCAAATGTGTTCCTTGGAGGCAAATGATGTTCTTGACATAGAGTTGACCTAGCTGGCATACGGAGAACTTTTCTCGGATGGGTATGAAGTAAGACGATTTGGTCAAACGATCAATAATCACCCAAATGCTATGGTTGCGTGTTTGAGTAGGTGGGAGTTTGGTAATGAAATATATGGATAGGAGGTTGCTCAAGCAAACCTAGTGGCTATTAATGCTCGGGTTTAACCTTTGAACACGTGCGATATTTGGAGACATACACCGCAATATCTTTTCATTCCAAGCCACCAAAAGAGAGGACGAAGATTGGCATACGTTTTATCTACACCGGGATGAATTGAGTATCGTGACTTGCAAGCTTAATTGAGGATGAAAATGTGAAAACCGTCATGATCAGGAACCTATAAACTGTTCAAATAATTGAGCAAGCCGTTACATTTGGTTTTGAGTTGCAAATCAGCACCTCACGACATCTCATCGTATAAGCTACCTTTAGTGATGTAGGATTGTTGAGCGTCGAAAATACGGTATTGAAGGTCAGATTGCATGGTAACACAATTGAGTAAGATGGATTTTACACTACCCTTATGGCTAAGGGCATCGGCCATGACATTCGCTTTCCCGGGGTGATAGCGAATCATGCAATCATAATAACTTAACAGTTCGGTCCATCGTCTTTGTCTCATATTAAGTTCCTTTTGGTCCAAGATGTGCTGAAGAATTTTTGTGATCAGTAAAGAAAACACACTTCGTACCATAAAGGTAGTGTCTTTAAATTTTCAAGGCAAACACGACTGCACCAAGTTCAACATTATTCGTCGTATAATTTTTCTCGTCAACTTTGAGTTAACGCGAGGCGTAAGCAATGAACTTGTCTCGTATCATGAGAACACAACCGAGACCTTTGATAGAAGCATCACAAAAAACTACGAAGTCTTCATTGCCTTTGGGGAGTGAAAGGATCAGAGCATTGCAAAGCGTGTCCTTTAGTGTTTGAAAACTTTTTCTTGATCGGAATTCCATTCATAAACTTTCCCTTTTTGGGCTAGTGCAGTGAGGGGTGAAGCAAGCTTTGAGAAGTAGTGATTGAAATGATGGTAATACCCCACCAAACCAAAATATGAACAAACCTTCATTAGAGAAGACGGGGACTTTCAATTTTTAATGGCCTCAATTTTAGTGGGATCAACATGAATACCCTTGTCGTTGACAATTTAGCCCAAGAATTGAACTTTCTCTAGCCAAGTTTCACATTTTGAGATTTAGCATAAAGTTTTTCTTTCCTTAAAAAGTCTAGAGTGGCGCGTAAATGATCTTTGTGCTCGGTTTCAGATTTGGAATACGTCAAGATTTCATCGATTAAAATAATCTCTAACTTCTTTAGGTTGGGTTTACAAACACGGGTCCTAAGATCCATGAAAACCGCGGGTGAATTGATTAACCCAAAAGGCATAACTCAGAATTTGAAGTGGCCAAAACAAGTACGAAAAGTGATACTAGGTATGTCATCTTCGTTGACACGGAGTTAATGATAACCCGAACGGAGATCGATTTTGTAGAAACGTGCGGCTCCTTGAAGTTGGTCAAAAAGCTCATCGATGTGCGAGAGAGGATAACGATTCATGATGGTGAGCTTATTTAGTTCACAGTAATCAATCACATTCGAAGTTCATTGTCTTTCATCTTGACAAAAAAGACGGGTGTGCCTCATGGATACGAACTCGGACGAATAATACTCTAGTCCGTGAGTTCTTGGATTTGGTTCGGAAAGTGCAAGATAGTAAGGTTCTTTGGCCACGGGGTTTGCTTCGGGCACAAGGTTGATGCGCAACTCCACTTGGCGAGCGGGAGGGAGTCCGAAAACGTCATCAGGAAAGACTTCGGGGAAGTCTCAGACAACCGGGATATCGGCAAGTTTCTTTTCTTCATGGGTTTTTGTGGTATCATGGGCTAAGAAGGCGATGTACTTCATGCGTAAATAACGTCAGGCTTCGTGGCAAGGCATGAGGTTGAGTTTAGGGAAGGGACTTTCTCCAAGAATGTTTAGAACTATGCCCCTATCCATAGGGATTCAGATGAGTTTCTTGAAACACAAAATTTCGACATGATGGAGAGAGAGCTAATTCATACCAACGATGGCGTCGAAACTACCCATTTTGAATATATATGAGATCAATGGAGAATTTTACCTTTTTAAGGGTGAGAGTGAAATTATGAATAACGGAGTCGATAATGATCGAATTACCGTTAGCTATCTCAACCATAAAAGGCTTACACAATATACTACGGGGCACATCAAGTATATATTCAAAATCGATAGAAATAAAACTCATATCAGCTCCCGAATCAAATAATACCAATGCATGGTGATTGTTAACAAGAAACCTATCGTTTACCACATCGCTCTAGATTGGGGCTTGATGATCATTTATGTTATAAGGTCACCCTTGAGTTTCTTTAGGTGCTTGAGCTTTCAAAGTTGAAGCTTGAGGAGTTGGGCTTGAAGAGCTTGAATGGCCATGGGTGGGACTTGAGGGGTTTAACGAGCCATAAGTTGAGGCACTTGGGGTTGGAAGGCTTGAACTTGATAATCTTGGGAGGTGTAGTATGGGAGAGGTGCAGCATGAACTTGGTGGGCTTGAGCGATTCGATGACACGCGATGTGGAGGTGATTTGGGTCGCCACAGTTTTAGCAAGCCCTAACGTGGGAGATGATTGAGCACGGGTTATGGTTCGGTTGGGTTGGTTCGATGGTGGGAACTGCGGCGTCGTGTCTTGCACACGGGGTGCTTCTTAGCAATAATGAGTGAGGTGGCTATACCGGTTGCAATTGGTGCACACCCGGCAAGAGGATTATGCTGGATAGTGACGTTGGCAAGTGTTGCAATATGGATGGGGGCCGGTATAGGGCTTCTTACTTAGAATGGCTTGTTGGTCTTACAGTTGGGCTAAGACGTAGTTTTGGGAATTACATTTTCTCTTGTTGCGGTTGTGGTAGTACTGGAAGCTGATTTTTTGGGCTTAGAGGATTCGGACTTGGAGGACTCGGGCTTAGATTCTTTAACAGGATCGGATGCGAGCTTTTCATTGGGCTTGTGGGAACTCTTCCGTGTTAAATGTGGTTCTTGGTGAGGGCCTGGAAAGAGTGGTGGCATCATGAGGGAGATTCGGGTCGTGGCTCATGACGGAGTCTTGGTTTGCATAAGCAAACCAAAGATGTATTTTGTCGATGGCACACTCGAGTGGTGTAACCATATGCGGAATAAGGGGGCTCAACTCGTGAAATCGGTCATTATAGGTGACATTATCTCCACCTTCTTGTTTCAATCCCCAAAACTCTTCCTCTAACTTCTTAAGTTCATATTTCGGGCAAAACTCCATGATCATAAGTTTCTTGAGGTCGTCCCATGACAAAGCCATGGAAACCTCAGCCCCAAAAGAGTGTTTTTCACCATCCCACCAAAGTGAGGGCGCTCAAGTAGAAGACACTTGAGGTGTAGGTGGTCCTTTTCTATTCGGGGCACTTGCAATGGTGGAAGACACTCTCCATACGCTCGAACCATTGGAGAATGATGGTAGCACCCTTAGACCCAACGTTCTTGCATTTGTTAGCATTCGTGAATTGCTTAAAGGAGCAAATAATGGGGTTTGAAATCATGGGTGTGGTGGTGGTGGTATTCACGGTTTGGAGTTGGGATATGAGGGTTGGAATGGCTTCCATGATTCCCTTAGCAATGCGTGAGACATGCTGCGACCAGAGTTGCCGGTGCCACGGCTACGATTGATGAGGCGAGAAGACATACTGCAAGAACAAAATGTGTTAAATTTCATGAGACTTTGATAAGTGTTGTAATATATGAGTTTTGTGAAAAAGTAATGAAATACTTGAGTAACATTTGAGTAACTCTAAAATAAATTGGCGGTTGAGATTGAGAATCTTATTATTCATGAGGAAAATTAAAATATAAAACTTTTAAATTGATCAAAATGGATAACTAAATAAACAAACAAATAATTTAATAATATGGAATAAATATTGAGTGGTTATGAGTTCATGAATCACCTTGGTTCCTGTATAAAAAAATGTGAAAATACCATCCATATAAAAATATAAAATTTAATACAAAAATCTCCTTGTTAAAGTGTCCATGTATCACCATGGCCTAGTTTTCACAAAGGATTTAAAATTGGTTAAATTCGAGATATGAGGCATTGAGGTGAATGGACTGGGTGTCCATGAATCACCATGGCTTTTCCTTCCATTCTCTCAACTAAAACAACATGAGGAAAAACCAAGTTTAGCCACGAATCAACATGAATTCGGTTATAATTTTAGGAATGTGATCATCACATGATCACGTCGACAACTTAGGGTTTTGAATCATACGACATGTTTCAGTTTGTCCTATAAGTACAAATAATATGATTGGATTCCCCTAGGAAAGGAATAGCATCTTTCATACGATTCTTGGATTCTTTTTGCTAGGGTACGATTCATAATGCTCCCCCCCCTTCCATTTACTATGAAACCCCGTGATATGTTCAAGCCTTAAGAAGAAAGAAGCAAAAAAAAAACAAAAAAAAAACATGTGAATTCTTAAGGAATTTCCTAAATTAAAAGTTGTATCTTGGATTTTTGAAAATGATTTTGAGAGTGGGGCATAACCACATATTTTAAGCCAGGAAACAAAAATTTAAATAAGTAGGCACATGTATAAACGTGTATGGGGAAAGTGGGGCATGCTACTAAGTCGTTACCTTTAACCACCTATCTTATAGCCTACGACTCTGATACTAATCTGTCACACCCCAACCTAACGACGGAGCATGCCGGGGCATGACGCAATTTGTATCATAGCTCAAAGACACTAAAAACAATAATAAGTATCAATATCAAATTTATTGTTTCAATTCATCGTACACATGAGGTTCACAAAACAAAATAATTCAAAACATTATATCAAACTCCAAAACAAAAGCAATTGTCTTTATTTTATTAAACCTAAAGTCAAACTAAATTTAGCATATTCAATTATCCCAAATAGATGCATGCGATATGCGTAAAAATAATACGCATTGCCAACATAAAGTTGAGTGAGTAACCACCGTTTTGAATAAATACAATAGCTAAAAATTACAGCTCCTTGCGATATGTGAATTACATCAGCTATCATAACATAAATGTAAAAGTGTCATTTCCCTCGACCCAAAAATGGGGTCAAGATACTTCGACAGTGTATGATCATACTGTGAGGATGAGATACCAACCAACCATAAATATTGTAATCACATAATTATTTAGAAACTAGCAACTAATTAAGCAATATCACAACTATTCAAATATTGGAATCTTTATTGAGTACATAATTATGTAAGTAATACTAAGTAAAGTATTGCATACACATAAAGCCCCCAAAATAAACACGGGAAAAAAGGGATGTGATTACTCAACTTAGTTATTTGGCGAGTGAAAGAAGAGATGAGTATAACTTAAGCGAACCGTCAAACTTCAAATGAAATACCATAAAAAATGCCGAATAATAAACTATATTAAAAACCGAGAATGAACTGTAATTAAATTAAAACTTATGTTATAACTTTCGTTATAAAGAAAATGAGGAATAAGCGAGCTGACTGACATGAAAATAAAATATTCTAGAAAATCACGGAAAATTCTCCTTTTAAAGCCTAACTTAACCGAATAAGAATTATTGATAAATTCCTCCCATAACTCTAATTGTAGGGAAAACTAGATTTAACGAGTGTAGATCTTTATTGACCCAGATGTCGGTATAGATGTCGGTATGAGAATGGATTTGGGTTACATAGATTCAAAATGATGAAATAAACTAAAACATTAAAGGGCCAGAGGCTAATTCGGGATAATTCAAGGTGAAATAAAAAAAGCCACAAATTTAGACTTACACAAACCCTAAACGGGCCGAAATGCAATTTTTCACACCCCGACTAGCACAATGCGGAAGCGTAAAATGAGAATGTAACAGACACCTCTAGTATCAACCACATTGTTTATAACGAAACACTACAACTAATTTACAATATATTACATTACATTATTCTATCATTGTTTTACAGTCTAGGTGATATAAACAAAACTAGTTCGTTAAACTATATGACCTTACTATTAACACCCTTGCTTCTATTCACATAGCATCAACCACACCTTGAACATGTAGCAGATCACCAAGTTATTCCAATTTAGGTACACCTGAAAAGCATTTTAAAACGGGTCAACTACTAGAATTGGTGAGTTTCACGAGTTTCAAGAAAACAGTTATAAGTATTCACAAGTTAACACTTGTAATTATGATATCAGTATGTATGTATGTAAATGATGTAATTATGCTAAGCTACAGTGAAGTCTTGACTGTTTGTGCTGCGTGTATCCATTTTCCACGCCCAACCAACCACTGTGGCCCCCTAACCGCCCACAGTATGCCCCAAGTAGCTATGTCTAACACTACATAGCGTGTTTGTATATTTATGGTCATGTGCAAACGAGGTGAAGTCTCAGCAACACATGCCGGCTCGTTTGGGTTTGTCAAACCAATAGTACTATTCACAAGCTACCGGCTCGAAGTTAATCACTGTGTTAGTGGGGACTTTCATGTGTTAGCACTTAGATAATTAACATCAACACATGTTTCAGGTATGTATATGTAATCAAACATGTTTTTCACCTCAAAAGTTCATAAAACTATTTAAAGAGAGGGGCCATGAAACTCACTGTTTAGTAGATAATCAGTACTGAGTCAGCTCGTGGTTTGCTTGATTCGTTATCACTAGTTCCTATAATTAATATTATAATAATATTAATATTTTAATATTATTATAATCTCAATACTAAACTGGGGTGTATATCAAATATGGGTTTAGCTGGAACGTCCAGAAAGTGTCAATAGGCTTAGGTTGTGATGTTGTTCCATGTCTAATACTTAAAACCGAACTTGGCTCAGTTTTCCCGTTTTCCCAGCTGGGCCAATTGTTCGTTTATGCGTTTAGAAAACAGTTACGGGGACGTAAGCTTGGGTAAATGTGTTGGTTGATAAAATGATTAAGTTATAAAGAAAGATCACATATTGGGGTTCCGGATTCTCTACGGGGGTCCGTTTCCGTTTATTCAGTTTGATTTGAGTAGAAATGTGCACAATCTATCCAGATTGTCCAGTTTCTCATAAAAAGGTTCGTTTTTACATAATTAATCCAAAAATATGAATTTTGATCACTATTAGTGTTTTGATATTCCCGCAGGTTCGTTAATCATAAACTTGCCGGTTTTTATTAGAATTGAATTTGTTTAATTTTCAAATTAGCATAATTAATTAACCGTTAATTTTAAATTATGAAAATTTAGCCACTTTTCAAATAAAATATGTAGATTTTCATAAAAATATTTCTGAAATTATTTACTGGCTTATTAATTTATAAAAATTCATTTACTTACTATATTTATCCTGAAAATCGTCCGTTTATCCCAAACGATTTCCAAAAATTCCATAAAAATTCCTGGAAGCTCAAATTATATCCCAAAACCATCTGCATCAATTCCAGAATGTAACAACCTTGTTCAATATTCATTTTGGGCCAAATCCGACTATAAAAACTCATATTAACGCAATTGCACAAAACACACTTAGGCTTTTCCAAATGATTCCAAATTTCGTGTGTGATCAAAATATAGTAAACTGAGTTCCCCACAAAATTTCATAATTTTTCAAGCATTTTAACTATTTTTCACAATTAAACGTCCCAACTCGGTAATAAATTCGCCAAATATTCTAGGATGGTTGAAAAATTACCAAATTTGGACAGGGACTCAATGATATGGTCCATGATGTCCCTGCAAAATTTCAAGATTTAACAATATGCACATCACAACCTTAACTTAAACAGCCCGTAAACGAGTGATTCGGCATTACCTTAGCGGTTTTGGTTCGTTTTCGCTTTTCTAATCAAGGTTTTAGGATCTTGTGCTTCTATTCAAGCTAGATACAGATCCTATATCACAAACCAAGCAAATTTCATCAACATAACAGCCCCTTAACTTAGGGTTTCGGCTAGGGTGTAAAAACGAACTTTTTTTTTGGTAAAAGGGCATTGCCCTTGGTAAAATGTATATTAAAAACTCAAAAAAGGATTACAAATAAGTGCACCTCCCCCCTCCTGGACATGAAACCATGGAAGGGACGAGACCATAAACCAAAGAAATCAAAATAGAAACATAAAGCAAACAAAACTAAGAGAAAATAATAAGTGAACTAACACCTATCCTTCTTGTTGTTGGTTTCTCCTATGCTTGTTCTTCCTCTTGCTTCTTAAACTGTCATTCTTCATATAATGTGTCGTTCCATCTGACTCAGAGTCAATATCCCTTTCATAAATTTCATAATCATCCTCACAATAGTTGTCTTGTTCTTTAACAAATTTGTTATCAAGGGCTGAGAATTTGTTACTAACCTTTAGTTCATTAGATTTGGATTGATCCACATTCTTTAATTGTGTTTCATTAGTCTTTTGGGTTGGGCTTAGACCCACCGGTTTAGTTGATGGACCCGCCCCTTTAGAAGAATTGGGCTTCCACGAAGGAGCCGGTATCGTCACTTGCTTGCTACTGCCCACCCCAGGTGTAATGGGCTCATCAGCGAAGTGAACTTTGGGCTTGGACTTCTTCTTTTTTTTCCTCTTAACCTCGGTGAACCCATCAGACCCGGGTCCAACCAAAACTTCCTCCGAATCCACCATATTTTGTTTACCGATATCATCTGGTCCACCATCGTTAATAGGCCCCGATACTACACCAGAGGATCTAGAAGGCCCATTTTGTGTTCATTATGTGCTGGGCGAATTGGTTCCTGATTATAAATTTCACCATTGGAGCCAACTTTCATTTGCTTTTTCAAATCAATTTTTTCTCTAAGCGAGACTTTAGGACAATTATCCCATACGTGACCAAAGACCTCACATTTAGTACATAACATTGGTTTCCATTTATAACATAGCTCAAGCTTAATAATTTTGCTAGGAGCAAAATCAGATTTTGGAATTCTAACCTTAGCCGTTGAAGGGAGGCCATTTTCCGCCATAGCATCTACCAACACTCTTGCAAAATCCGAAGATCCTTTTTTCGATTTACATCTGTCATGTGTAGCTTTGTCTAACATAAGAGGCCTTCCAACCTTGCTAGCAATTTGGCAAATATTGCCCCCGTTCCATAATCCATTTGGAAGGTCTTTTATCCCACCCAAATTGGGACCGTCTTTGGATTAGGTTTTGTGAGGTGGGAGTCCGGTTCCCAAAGCTTGAGCATAAGAGGGACATTCTCAACAACCCATGGGCTCGTCTTCAACACTTTTAGCATTCCTTCCTCCGTATAAAACCGAAACAAATAAAACCCATTTCTATTTTTAAAAATGGACTTTAAACCAAACTTATGCCACATGCGGATAAGATTTTGTCTAACCATTTGAAAGGAAGGATTACCACCCACAAAGTAGCCATATAGTTGAACCACATGGGTTTCTATACTCTTTTTCATAAAATGTGCATTTATTTAAACAATTTGTTCCCCATTTTCATCCAATTTAGGAGGATCATACAAGAGTCTCATCTCACTATTTTCCACCATAACCCCACTAGTAAGTTGGCGAAACAATTCCTTGTTCCACAGATATGTGCCCCGAATTGGATCTTGGTCTGGAATATTATCATCAAATTGCAAGTTATTATTAAGCTTATACTTAAACATAGAACTTACATGAGTAGAAGCCCAAGACTTCTTGAGCAGGGGGTTTGAAGTAGTCCAGGCAGCAGGCACATTTACATTCTGATTGAGTGTTGTTTCCGAGCTGGGCTTAATCTGAGCAGGTCCAAAAGAGTTGGCTAAAGGAGTCTGGTCCACCCCTGTAGTCATTTTAATTTCATTAGCATCAAGGCCCAACACATCTCCAATGGTAGATCCTTGGGCTTTGACTTCTGGCCCATGCTTAGGATCCAGATCCAAGTTATCTGGTAACTCAATTTCAACTCGATTAGGATCCAAATTATGGATATTATCTTGCATATCTTTTTTATCCTCAAAACAAGGAGAATAAAATAATCGTTGACCATTAGGTTAGGCATGTCTTGCACTAGAGATATATTACCAAAATTTGAATTTCTAATCTCATGATCTTTTCCGTAAAACTAGTAGCCACCGGTTTGGCATCCAAAATCGCCTGAACCCTAGCTTCAGCCGTCGATGATAATTCCGATGAACTAACTGTTTCTTCTGACCAGTTATTTTCTATATTCTTTAATGCTGAAACTTTATCAATTGTAGTTGGAGTGTTGAACTGCTGATTATTCCGGTTAGCATCTTGGACATAATAATAAATAGGGGAGTTGATCAGAGAGTCTCCATCTTCATGATCATGAAGCACATTATTAACAGAATCCTCATGATTCGAACCAATATCCGAGACGGGCTCCGGAACTGGAGTGTTTGCATGTTCCAGTTTTGAATCTGCATGCTGACCTCCAAGCTTTTCTGGTGTATCTACCATGTTGACCATGCTAATACTTTCTCCGTTGCCCAGGTTAATCTACCATAGTTGGGATTCTTCCTAAGACTACTCACAACTTGGTTGACGAATTCAAGAGGGAATAATGGAGCCGATACCGGAGATGAATTGTTACCTTTATTCGCCGCAGGAGATTGTTGCTGGTTGGGACTAGCACGTTGATTAACTGAATCATTGTTAGATGACTCCGATGATTCTTTGGTCGAACCCGGAATTGAAGATACCTCTTATTAGTAACGCATACCTCAATATTTGGAATACTTTCCTGTTGCGCATGCTGAACATCATTAGTTTGATCATGGCAGAACCCATGTATCTCATTTTCGCCTAGTGTAGATGAAGACCTAGATATTGACGGCGGCACCCCTGACCTGGAAGGTAGAATACGTGATGGAGGTGGAGGCGGTGGTTGTTGCTTTTTGGATTTCCCCATCGAGATCATCAAAGGGACGGTTATTGCTGAATAGATTGAGATCGATTTAGGCTTGTAATGAAGGAATATTGGCCGGAGAGTAAGAAAAGATAGTGGGGGTAGGAGAAAAGTGGATGGAGGCTAGAGAGAAAATTCTCTCACACCTTTAAGTGTGTGTAGCGAAAACAAACAAATGAAAATCCATTATGGATCGTAAAATTGTCGTTTCAACCCTCTAATCTGTGTTTATGGCCAAAAAAAATTATCAAACCAGGTTAATAGCCATGTGTATGATCAAAACATGTTTATGGACCATTTTTAAGATTTTTACATGGTTAGGAATGATTTTTGGCAATCAAACTAGGTTTATATGGTATTAAACCTAATTAAACATGTTAAAAAATGATGAAAATATGAAGTCACCTAGAGTTTTCTTGGAGTTTTGGCAGGAAAATAAAGATGAATATCCAGAATTTGCAAGGTATGATGTAAAAATATCTAATGTAGTTATTATATAAAAAAACAAAGTTACTTAGGGGCGGTGGAAACCTCCTTTGTGACCGGGAGGAATTATGCGCCCATTTTGGCCCATTATTTTGGATCCATAAGTCCAACAATGAAAACCCAATTCCAAATTTATTTCGGATTCGGTTTTTGACGCGAACCAAGCAAATTTCATCAACATAACAGCCCCTTAACTCAAGGTTTCGGCTAGGGTGTAAAAACAAACTTTTGGACTGTAAAATTGCCATTTCAACCCTCTAATCTGTGTTTATGGCCAAAAAAAACTATCAAACCAGGTTAATAGCCATGTGTATGATCAAAACATGTTTACGGACCATTTTTCGGATTTTTACATGGTTAGGAATGATTTTTGGCAATTAAACTAGGTTTATACGGTATTAAACCTAATTAAACATGTTAAAAAATGATGAAAATATGAAGTTACCTAGAGTTTTCTTGGAGTTTTGGCTGGAAAACAAAGATGAATATCCATATTTTGCAAGGTTTGATGTAAAAATATCTAATGTAGTTATTATATAAAAAAACAAAGTTACTTAAGGGGGTGGAAACCTCCTTTGCGACCGGGAGGAATTATGGGCCCATTTTGGCCCATTATTTTTGATCCACAAGTCCAACCATGAAAACCCAATTCCAAATTTATTCCGGGTTCGGTTTTTGACGCGAAAAAAATATCGGGTGCGTCAAACAGTGCGAAAACGAGTGTTT
Organism: Bidens hawaiensis; assembly: GCF_021521415.1. Classification (NCBI taxonomy): domain Eukaryota; kingdom Viridiplantae; phylum Streptophyta; class Magnoliopsida; order Asterales; family Asteraceae; genus Bidens; species Bidens hawaiensis. The sequence continues at coordinate 15,070 of NW_027500115.1, forward strand.
TTCGGCTATTTTATGTAAATTTATAAAAACATATTATACGTTTGTAAAATTCAAAAATATTTACGCGGATCGCTTAAACATTTCAAGTAAGTGTTTGGTAAGTCTTTTTCGGCTTAACGGATGACACAATGATTGGTTTGTAACTGTCTTTCGCGTTTAAATCTATAGCGGATAGTTAAACGAGCATGTTTTCGTTTAACTTGTTTGCTATCGAACTAAGGCCATTTTACTAATATATTAGCTTATATTAATCGTTTATCACTTATAGATGGCCTCCCGGGATATCTGGGTCATAACCAGACCCATTCAGTTAATCATTAGATCGTTACGTAATATGCGTTTATTTGCTTAATCGGTAAAGTCGTACTGAGGTGTACTTGGTTTTGGCTCAAATGTCACATTCTCCCCCTGTTAGAAAATTTCATCCCCGAAATTCGATTACTCCACTTTGCCTTTATTTGGAAACAAGTGCGGGTATTTCTTTTTAAATTCAGATTTTCGCTCCCACGTGAATTCGGGTCCCCGTTCTGAATTCCACCAAACTTTTACTAGAGAAATTTTGTTGTGTCTTAATTGGTTTATTTTCCTTTCCAATATTTCCACCGGTTCCTCTACGAAGTTTGGTTTTTCGTTTATGTTCAGGTCTTTTAGTGGCACGATTTTGGTTTTGTCGGTAAGACATTTCTTCAGGTTCGAAATGTGAAAGACATCGTGAATAGAGCTCAGCTCTGGAGGAAGTTTCAGTCGGTAGGCTACATGGCCGATCTAAGAAATAAATTCATACGGTCCAATATATCGCGGAGCTAGTTTTCCGGTTTTACCAAATCGAATGATGCCTTTCCACGGGATACTTTGAGGAATAATTTATCACCTACTTCAAAAGACAACGGTTTTCTGCGAACATCAGCGTAACTTTTCTATTGATCTCGGGCGATTTTTAATTTGTTAGTGATTTTACGGATTTTATCAGTAGTTTCTTGAATCAAGTCAGATCGGGTAATTTGGGTAACACCAACCTTAGTCCAGCACAGGGGTGATCTACATTTTCGACCGGACAGCGCTTCGTATGGTGCTGCTTGAATGCTACTGTGATAGCTATTATTATACGAAAATTCAACTAGTGGAAGATGTTGATCCCAGTTCCCACCGAAGTCTAATACACAAGCGCGAAGTAAATCTTCTAAGGTTTGTATGGTTCGCTCGGATTGACCGTCAGTTTGAGGATGGTAGGCGGTGCTTAGGTCAATTCGGGTTCCCAAGGCTTCTTGTACAGCTTGCCAGAATCGAGAGGTGAAATGGCTATCACGATTAGAGATAATTGAAACAGGTACGCCGTGACGTGATATGATTTCGTTGATATAGATATGAGCTAGTTTTTCAGTTGTGTTGGTGGTACGGATTGGAAGAAAGTGTGCGGATTTGGTTAGTCGGTCAACTATTACCCATATTGCATCGTTCCCTCGGGAGGTTTTGGGAAGGTGTGTTACAAAATCCATGGTAATTTGTTCCCATTTCCATTGCGGTATTTCTGGTTGGTGCAACATTCCCGAAGGTTTTTGATATTCAGCCTTGACCCTCGCACAAGTTAAACATTTACCGACATAAGTGACTGTATCCTTCTTCATACCAGGCCAACAATAGTACTCTTTCAAGTCTTTGTAAATTTTATCTGTTCCTGGGTGAATGGAATCTTTAGACTTATGGGCTTCGTCCATGATCAAGTCCCGCAAGTTGTTAAGAGTGGGAATCCAAACTCGGCTTTTGAAGTATAAAATCTCGTCGGTTCTTTCTTCAAAGTTTTGTTTGGTCCCATGTAAATCTTCATTTTCCAAATGATCTTCTTTTAATGCTTCGGTGTGGGCAATGCGGATTTAGTGTTCAGTAAGGCTAGTTTGGACGATCATTCCAAGTGCTCGGACCCTTAGTGGTTTGATTCTATCTTTCCTACTCAAGGCATCTGCTACTATAATTAGCCTTGCCCGGATGGTATCGTATTTCACAGTCATAATCATTCAACAGTTCTACCCATATCCTCTGCCTCATATTTAATTCCTTTTGATAAAAAATGTGTTGTAGGCTCTTTTGGTCAGTGTATACTGTACATTTGGTGCCATACAAATAGTGTCTCCAAATCTTAAGTGCGAAAATAACCGCGCCCAGTTCCAAGTCATGGGTGGTGTCATTCTTCTCGTGCACCTTCAACTGTCGCGAAGCATATGCTATGACCTTGTTTCTTTGCATAAGTACACATCCTAAGCCTTTCCGGGACGCGTCACAATAAACTGCCAGATCATCAGTTCTTTCTGGAAGACTCAGTATCGGGGCTTGGCATAGTTTCTGCTTCAGCAATTGAAAAGCCGCTTCTTGTTCTTCTCCCCAAACATAATCACGATATTTTTGAGTCAAAAGGGTTAAAGGTTAGGCTATGCTAGAAAAGTTAGCAACAAAGCGCCGGTAATACCCAGCTAATCCCAAAAATTAGCGGATCTCTTTTGGTGACTTCGGGGCCTGCCAATTCTTAATGGCTTCAATTTTGCTCGGGTCTACATGGATTCCGTGCCGATTAACGTGTCCTAAAAATTAAACCTCTTGTAACCATAATTCACATTTTGACAACTTGGCATACAACTTCTCCTGCCTCAACAGCTCCAAGATGGTTTATAAATGCTGCTTGTGTTCCTACTTGGTTTTCGAATATATTAGAATGTCATCTATAAATACGGTAACGAATTTGTCAAGGTATGGCTTACAAACTCGGTTCATGAGGTCCACGAAAACTGCGGGTGCATTAGTCAGCCCAAAAGGAATAACCAAGAATTCATAATGACCAAACGAGTTCCAAATGTCGTTTTAGACACATTTTCCTCTTGGATTTTGACTTGATGGTAACCGGATCGGAGGTCGATTTTTGAGAAATAGTTCACCCCTTGAAGTTGGTCAAACAAGTCATCTATTCGTGGAAGAGGGTATCGGTTTTTGATGGTAACTTTGTTTAACTCCCGGTAATCGATGCACATTCTAAAACTTCCATCTTTCTTCTTTACGAACAACACCGGTGCTCCCCAAGGAGAATAACTGGGACGTATAAATCCCTTATCTAACAACTCTTGTAACTGGTTGGATAATTCTTGCATTTCAGAGGGTGCCAATTGATAAGGTGCCTTAGCAATAGGTGCTGATCCTGGGATTAGGTCAATACGGAATTCAACCTGTCGGTTCGGTGGTAATCCTGGTAAATCGTCGGGAAAGACATCGGGGTATTCACGTACCACAGGGATATCTTCTATGTGTTTCCCATCAGGGTTCTTTATGGTTACGTTTGTCAAAAATGCCATACACCCTTAGCGTAAACATTTCAACACTTTGAGATGAAACACGAGAGGTAATATCGAACCGGACTTCTCTCCTCGTACCACAATCATTTCACCATCCGAAAGAGGAATTTTAACTATATTGTCATTACACACAATCTCCGCTTTATACTTGGTTAACCAATCCATGCTGACTATAACATCGAAACTTCCTAACTCTACTGGGAGTAGGTCAATAAGGAATGGGTGGTCATTTAGAATAATGGAACAGTTTTGGACTATTTGGTTGATAGTTATAGAGTTACCGTTAGCGAGTTCTATAGTATAGGGATTTGTTAGTTCACTAACTGGAATATTTCCCAGGGATACAAAACTAGTAGAAACGAAACTTCTATCGGCACCAGTATCAAATAATACAGAAGCGTATTGATCAGAAACTACAAATGTACCTGTTACTACATTTGGGTCCTGTCGTGCTTCTCCTGACCCAATAACAAACACGCGTCTTCTAGGCGCACCAAAAGTCGATGCTTGGTTCTGTCCAGCTCTTGCTCCTTGGTACAGTTTGGGGCAGTTATTTCAAAAGTGCTCCGTGCTACCACATTCATAGCAAGCATGACGGCTTGCTGGGGCTGTGATTTGTTGGATTGGTTGTTGACGAATCGGTTGCGGTTTAGGTGGTTGTGGACGGCGAGGTTGAGTTGCTTAGGTTGGTAGGTTAGCAATCTCCATACTGGCTCTACAACTAGGGCCATTGTGCCACGTTCTCCCAGACTTCTGACAAACTAACAGTCTGCACTCACTCACGTGATGAAAACTACATTTATCACATTTTGGTCATGGTCCCTTGTACCTGTCTCGTTTCACCTCAGAACTGCTCATGACATAATTTTGTATTGTCAGGCGTGCACGTTTATTTGTTCGCCTTCCTTGTGACCCCGATTCATAATTGATTCGCTTCATACCCGATGAATCCCTGGCCTTTCTCAGTACTCCACTTCTCACCAAGTCAAAAGTTACAATGCCGGCTTGAGTCATGGCATTCTCAAACGATGTATGACCAACAGAGTTAACCAAACTCCTCACTGCTGGGGCTAAACCCCAAATATAACGTTCAATTCGTTTGTCTTCAGGAGTTACTAACCATGGTACAAAGCGAGCCAGTTCATTGAAGCGGTTCGTGTATCCCAAATGATCCGCTCCTTTCATCTCTAGACTCCAAAGTTCATGTTCTAACCTTTGTATTTCATTCTTTAGGCAGAAATGTTCTAGCATTAGTGTTTTGAGTTCAGCCCAAGTCATGCGATTAACTGCATCTTTCCCTTTTATCTGAACTGTAGTGTTCCACCACATCAAAGCGTGATCCGCAAAAGTAGAAGCAACATACTTGACAATGCTCTCAGGTGGACAATTGCTAATATTGAGAACAGATTCAGTCTTCTCGATCCATTTAATCAATCCGTTTGATCCTTCGGTGCCCTTGAAGTCAATCGGTTTACAGGCCATAAAGTTTTTAATTGAATATTCTCTCCGAGGGGGATTAGGGTTGTTATTGTTATTATTTGGGGTCGGTGGAGGATTATTGTTTCCCACGGGGTTTGTATTTACATGGGGATCATTATTATTGATAGTGTTTGTTTCTGGTTGGGGATTGTTTGCATTGGGAGTAGTATTTTCATTAGGTGTGGGAATATTATTTGTGACATTTCCAGTGTTGGTTGGGGGAGCATTATTGATTGGTTGCTGGTTTGTTTAAATATTGGCATTTACACCGGCAGTTACTTGTGTTACAATAAGTGGGATTGCTGACTGCATTTGCCGAGCAATCATTTCGGCTATTTCTGCTTCAGTCATAGGGGTTGCTTTTTTGGGGGCCATTCTATAATGATAATCAAATATAAGCCAATTAATACTAATTCCAGTATATGTCACATTGTAAATAAAGGTTGTACAAGTAAATCAGACAACACACTGATATTTCACAAACTAATATGTACATTGATAACAAAAGATACATAGACTTAGCCTGATAAAGGCTAGTGCTCATATTTATATATCAAAACCTGTCACTAAGTGCCTATTAGACTTAACCCTGTAAGGGTCAGTGCTTGTAATATTACACAAAATCATATTCCATGTCAACATAACATACTACTATATACATATATGGAGTATCAAAAAACCACGCATACTGATCCGTAAAATCCTACATCTATCCATACAAATGATGGATTAACCACAAATATAAAAATAACAACGCCGTGATCACCCAGTAACAGTTCCACAGACGGATTGTCATCCTATCCAATCACCATCGGTGGTAAGCATCTGATTGCGGCAAGTTCAGTACTATCTGCTGTAAGGCCAATAAATATTGGGTCATATCTCTCCTCCCCTGGTTAATGTTAGCTATGACTATCGAGTGGTCTATCACACAGTCGGTCAAGACAGTCATCCAAGAGTTGTTTCCTACATTTGGGAGGTCATGGTGAGAGGTAGATATACTCAACGAACGGGAAGGTGGAGTACCTATCCTAGGACGTGAAGGCTCTCCCCGATGGTAGGTAGATCTAAATGGAACTGAGGTAGGGTCAATCGGGGTTACTCTAGTACGAGCAATCTGTCGAAGTCATACTGTGGCTGAATTAGTCGGGGACAGATGGATAAGTGGAGTAGGGGATCTGGCTACTCTAGCAGGTGAATGATACTTACTGGTAACTTCGTTCTGGCCTCTGTGTGGTGATCTGGGTGGGTAACTATCGCATCTGTAGCCGGACAGGTCAGGCTCGTTTCGAGGTAGCTCTCTACAAATCACTTCCTCTTCAACCTCTTCCTCATCCTCCTCCGGATCCTTTTCTGGGTCCTCCTCTGTGTCCTCCTCCTCACTAGATATTACCGGTTTTTCTCCCGATACTTAGTCATTATTTCTTATCATATCTCTGCACAATGGTTAGTTATAAGAATAATATTTATTGCTAGTGTTAACTATTGTAGGGAGGGTTAATTAATTAAGCCAAATTTAATATTGATTATATTAAAATATAATATTAGTTTTATTAAAATTTTAATTTTTATTATAACTAGAATTAATATTGAATATATATGAATATAATATTCATAATAAGGTTTATCGTTATCGACAGTATCGTACGTACACGTATTCGTACACCTTGTTTCAGATAAGCACGAATGTGTTTTACATATATATATATATATATATATATATATATATATATATATATACGTACTCAATATTACTTTTTATACACATATGTTGTCAGTTTTACCTATCCGCACGTTCTGCGACTTCTCCCCGAATTCCCTCATACAAGCAAGTCTGTTATTATGTTATGGACCACAATAACTCACTTGCCCTACGTGTGACACCCGGTAAATTCCCAACCCCTTAAACTAAGTAATCAACCTAATAATTAGGTGATTGTAAATATTATGCGCGCCATGTTAGTCAGCGCGTGCATTTGTTATGTGCGCCCTGCGCGAGCGCGCTATGTTAAGAATCAGCGCGGGCACATTATGTGCGCCCGGCGCGAGCGTATGTTAGAATCAGCGCGGGCATTTATGTTTGCCCTGCGCGAGCGCGCCATGTTAGTCAGCGCGTGCATGTGTTATGTGCGCCCTGCGCGAGCGCGCCATGTTAAGAACCAGCGTGAGCATAAGTTATATGCGCCATGCGCGAATGTTTTGGCTTTATGTTTTCATGTAACTTAACGTAATGTTGTCTATGGGTTGACCATCCCGCATGATGCTAAGGCGGGTGCATCCTAAATTGTTTATGCGCATGCGGAAGGGAACTAACCTCCCCGCATGGCGGGAGCATTGAGAGTTAGTTTGTCTGAAGCTCCAAGGTGGAATTGACTTCAACATAACTGATCACTATGTTGAAACACCAGGACCATCTGAAGAATATACAAATGAAACTCAATGTCCCTGGCTGCGAGAAGGTTGAGTGCCTACCCGCAGCAAAGGAACAGCCTATACGCAGAAGGCTACACGCAGAAATGTCCTTCACGCAGAAAGCTATGCGCACAAAGTTTTACGCGCAGAACACTTAGTCAAAATGTTCAGATTTAAGGAAATTGTCCCCGCCCAAAAGAGGGCGGTAGCGTGTTTCAGAAAACTTCTACTTTTTACTGTACACTGTCTAAAGCACTGAAAAAGCAAACTGTAAAAGTCAACTGCCAGCCACCCACTCTCACCAGCCACAGCCCTGCATGTCCTGTCCATATCAAATCAGAATCTTTAATCTACTTTTCTACTCTTTTTAATAAATAATAATAATTTCCATACTTTATCATCATTTCAAAAGATTACAATTCCCTAAAGCAAGGGATTGTGTTCCCTTGAGTTTGCCTATAAATTTGTAGCCTAAATTATCACCCAAAACACACTTCAAAGAACTACAAACTTGCACTAATCTTCTCCCAAGCATCCGTTGTTTCCAGCTCCGATCCTGTTACTAGGTAAGCCGAGAATATAACCTTGAGACCTACTATCCAACCCTTATATTCTCCTATTTCTTGATCTTAATATATATACTTGTTATTTAATCGTATTCTAGACCTTCGACTCCGAGACCAACACCAAGAAAACCCGAATCTCGACTAAATCCCTTAACAAGAACCACAGGTGAGTCTCACAGCCCCTATTTTCACTGTTTTCACTGTTTTTAAACTGCTTTCGGGGCGAGGGACACGTACTTAAATAATGTTTTATCATGGTATACTTACAAGCTATGCAAGCGATTATGTGTTTAAATTATATTTCATGATGAGCAATGCAAACGGTTATCTAAGGTTTTCAATGTATGTGCGCTAGAACTCGAGTAAGTGATCACTTTACCATTGGAACTCTAAGGGTAGGGACTGCTGGTTTGATCCACCCACTCGTAGGGGTCGCACCTCTTTGCATGGACGAGTGCCTAGTATGGTCATGGGGCAGTACTATGGGTTTGAGCCCGCTCGTAGGGGTCGCGCCTCTTTGCATGGACGAGCGCCTTGTTTTCCGGCACAACGTCCGCGCGTAACCCGCGGGACGGAACTAGAGATAAGCTCGTAGAGGCAGCGCCTCTTTGCATAGACGAGCACGGTTTTAAAGAAACGTTCGCGCGTAACCCGCGGGACGGTATTATTTATTTTAGCTCGTAGAGGCAGCGCCTCTTTGCATAGACGAGTATGGTTTTTCAGATGTGTCCGCGCGTAACCCGCGGGACGGTATTACGTTATTTTAGCTCGTAGTGGCAGCGCCACTTACACAGACGAGCACATTCCCCAGAAATGTTCGCGCGTAACCCGCGGAACGATTTTATCAGAATATGTTAATATAACTATGTCTTACCAAGCATGTGTTTTAAGGATGCTATCAGAATTATGTTTCAGAATGATTTGTATCAAGATTATGATGCAATACGATTTATCAAGTTACTAAAACTTGTGAACTCACTCAGTTTATACTGATTCAAATATTTTTACGTGTCTTTCAGGAGATAACTAGGTAGCACATGGAGTCACACTTAGAGCACCTCACGCTGAACATCTAAAACTAGCTTTTTGGAAGATTTTAGTTCTATCCCTTCGATGCGCGTGGTTGTACCCGCCGCGCAAGGGGATATGGCGTGGAAATCTTCAACAGTTTTTATACTTGGATGTTTTTATGTAATCCTTAAACAATGTAATGTATTTGTATTAAACATTTCATGCGCAATGAAAATCTTTGAATGTTTTGCAATGGCCCGTGCTTAATTATCAATCCCCACTCGTGCGCGCCCGGCTGTTTCCGCCGCTCAGGGCCGGGTGTGACAGATTGGTATCAGAGCACTGGTTATAGCGAACTAGGAAAAGAAGTTTTTAACCTAGACTATAACCTTTGGGGAATCGCATGAAATATTTTTCAAAGAATATTTTCAAAAGAATATTTTCAAAAGAAAAATCACACACGCACTTAGGAACACGGGTCACAGTGTCTAGAGATAAGAACATTATGTGCTCTGAGTACATGCGCTAAGTTTGTTATATTTTCTTTTTATGAAAAGAATGCCTCCAACCAGAGCCAGGGGAATTACCATGACACCCGAGGAGCTCGCAGAAATAATCGCGCAGGCGATTGCAACGCATGAGGCCAGCAAGGCCGAATCTAGTCAGGGTCGCCAAGAGAACGAGACCCCAGAACCCGAATCAGGAGCCTTGGACAAAGGATGCTCCTATAAAACATTCATGGCCTGTAGGCCTTGGCCGTTCAAAGGCACCGAAGGAGCCATTGGGCTCTACAATTGGATTGACAAGATGGAGACCGTTCTCTCCATCAGCGGATGTAGTGAAAACCAGAAGGTCCTTTACGCGACCTGCATGTTCCAAGAAGCAGCTTCGTCTTGGTGGAAGCTCCAAGTAAAGACTTTGGGGCGAGAAGTTGCTCTTCACAAGACCTGGGAAGAATTGAAAGAAATGATGATGAGAAAGTTCTGCTCTCGCGCAGAAATTCAGAGCTTGCAACAAGAATTCTGGAACCACACCATGGTAGGAACGGATATCGATGCCTACACCAATCGTTTCAACGAGCTTTGCCAGCTGGTGCCAGACATGGCAAACACAGAAGAAAAGAAAATCGAGAGGTACATCTTTGGGTTACCTCCTGTCGTTAGAGTCCCGCTCAACGCCGCCGCACCTCCGACCTTTGACGAGGCGGTTGCGCGAGCCATCACCCTTACAAGGGATACGGTTCGTGCGGGTATGTTGACCGCTCGCTTGAACGAGCAGCGAACCTCTGACTCCAAGAGGAAATGGAACTCCCACCGAGGGTCAGACTTCAAGCAGCCACCGCCCAAGAAGCAGGAAAGCACAAGGGTTTACGCGATTCAAGCCGCGGAACCATCAAGGAAAGGATACAGCGGGCCTCGCCCATGGTGCAGCAAATGCAAGTATCACCACGAGGGTGAATGCGCAAAAATCGAATGCGCCAAATGTGGCAGACCAGGACACAAGGCGATGAATTGTCGCATCAGAGAAGCTGGATCGAGCGACAGCTGCTACGCATGTGGGAAGCCTGGACACTTCAGTCGGGATTGCCCACAGAAAGGAAACCAAGCTCGCGGGAGAGCTTTTGTGATCGGCGCGGGTGAAGCAAAGGAAGAGCCGAATGTGGTAACCGGTACGTTTTTGCTTAACGGTCATTATGCATCTGTCTTATTTGATACTGGCGCTGACCTAAGTTTTATATCCCATGAGTTTAAAAACTCCCTGGGCTTAGCGACCAGTAGGCTAGACAAACCTTATACTATAGAACTAGCCAATGGTAGGCAGTTATGCGCGAATGAAAGGACTGAGCAATGTGTATTAGTCATGGGAGGTCATGAGTTCAATATAAACTTGTTGCCAATAGATTTGGGAAGTTTCGATATTGTGGTAGGTATGGATTGGTTGGTCGAGAATCTCGCGGAGATTGTTTGTCATGAGAAGCAGGTTCGGATTCCACTGTTGAACGGAGAAACTTTGATGATTCAAGGGGAAAGAAAGGGAGTTGCGACGAAACTGATTTCGTGCCTAAAGGCGCGCAAGTGCCTAAGGAAAGGGTACTACGCCTTCCTGGCGCATGTAATAGAGAAGGGAGATGAGCGAAGAATTGAAGACTTACCTGTAGTGCGCGAATTTCCAGAAGTTTTTCCTAAAGATCTGCCCGGATTGCCGCCACCGCGACAAATCGAGTTTCGAATTGATTTGGTCCCAGGAGCTGCGCCAGTAGCCCGAGCGCCTTATCGATTAGCTCCATCTGAGATGCAAGAGCTATCCAATCAGTTACAGGAACTTTTGGATAAGGGTTTCATACGCCCAAGCTTTTCACCTTGGGGAGCTCCAGTACTGTTTGTAAAGAAGAAGGATGGTTCGTTCAGAATGTGTATTGACTACAGGGAGCTGAACAAGCTGACAGTCAAAAATCGGTACCCCTTACCGAGGATTGACGACTTATTTGACCAGTTGCAGGGATCCAGTTATTATTCGAAGATAGATCTACGGTCAGGATACCACCAACTTAGGGTCCATGAGGAAGACGCGCCAAAGACAGCCTTCCGAACCAGATATGGCCATTATGAGTTCTTAGTGATGCCTTTCGGGCTAACTAATGCGCCGGCTATATTCATGGATCTGATGAACCGTGTGTGCAAACCATACTTGGACAAGTTTGTGATTGTGTTTATAGATGATATTCTAATTTACTCTCGAACCAAGGCCGAGCATGAGCAACACTTGAGGTTGATTTTGGAATTGTTAAGGAAAGAAAGGTTGTATGCAAAGTTTTCTAAATGTGAGTTTTGGCTTAGAGAGGTTCACTTTCTCGGTCACGTTGTAAACGAGAAAGGAATACACGTCGATCCTTCTAAGGTTAAAGCCATCGAAAACTGGGAAGCGCCAAAAACCCCAACTGAGGTGAGGCAATTCCTTGGACTAGCTGGCTACTATCGACGCTTCATTGAGAACTTCTCCAAGATAGCTCTACCTCTGACCGCGCTAACTCAGAAAGACAAGGCGTTTATTTGGGGCGAGAATCAGGAAGCGGCATTTCAAATGTTGAAACAGAAGTTATGTAGTGCGCCAATCTTATCCCTGCCCGAGGGGACAGATGACATCGTTGTTTACTGCGACGCTTCACACCAGGGACTCGGATGTGTCCTTATGCAGCGAGACAAAGTTATAGCGTATGCCTCGCGCCAACTTAAGACCAATGAGAAGAGCTACACAACCCATGATCTGGAACTTGGAGCTGTTGTCTTCGCGCTAAAGATTTGGCGCCATTACCTCTACGGTACGAAATGTGTAATCTTTACGGATCATAAGAGCCTCCAACATATATTCGATCAGAAGGATTTAAACATGAGGCAACGAAGATGGGTTGAATTGTTGAATGATTATGATTGCGAGATCAAGTATCATCCGGGGAAAGCGAATGTGGTAGCAGACGCGCTAAGCAGAAAGGAGCGAATAAAAACACTACGGGTCAAGGCCCTAAAGCTAACAATTCACGCAGAGCTCTCTACGCGCATCCGAGACGCTCAGCAAGAAGCCTTGAAACCAGAGTTTGTTAAAAACGAATGCCTTGGGGGTATGGTTAAAAGTTTGGAACTGAAAGAGAACGGCAATCTATATTTCGCTAACCGCATATGGGTCCCTCTCAAGGGAGGATTGCGCGAGCAAGTTTTAAACGAAGCTCACAAGACGCGGTATTCCGTACATCCTGGCGCAGACAAGATGTACCAAGATGTTAAAATGTTGTATTGGTGGCCCAATCTTAAAGGCGCCATCGCGACACATGTCAGTAAGTGCCTGACGTGTTCAAAGGTAAAGGCTGAATACCAGAAGCCGTCGGGGTTACTTCAACAGCCAGAAATTCCCATGTGGAAGTGGGAACAAATCTCCATGGATTTCATCACCAAACTACCAAGGACACCTGGGGGTTACGACACGATATGGGTTATTGTAGATCGGCTAACTAAGTCAGCGCACTTCCTGCCGATTAAAGAAACTGATAAAATGGAAAAGTTAGCCCGACTATATATTCGAGAAGTAGTTTCAAAACATGGAGTCCCAGTGTCCATCATTTCTGATAGAGATAGTCGGTTCACCTCAAGGTTTTGGAGATCATTACAAGAGGGGTTAGGTACTCGACTGGACATGAGTACGGCTTATCACCCCCAAACGGATGGACAAAGCGAACGAACGATCCAGACATTGGAAGATATGCTGCGCGCGTGCGCGATCGATTTTGGAGGTAGTTGGGATACCCACCTTCCGTTGGTTGAATTTTCTTACAATAACAGTTATCACACAAGCCTCAAGGCAGCGCCGTTTGAAGCTTTATATGGGCGCAAGTGTAGATCCCCACTGTGTTGGGCTGAAGTGGGCGACAAGCAAATGACTGGTCCAGAAGTGATCCAAGAAACAACAGACAAGATTTTTCAGATAAGGGATCGCCTTAAGGCAGCACGCGACAGACAGAAAAGTTATGCTGATATGAGAAGGAAACCGTTGGAGTTTCAAGTAGGGGATAAAGTACTTTTGAAAGTCTCTCCATGGAAGGGAGTCCCCCGTTTCGGTAAGCGAGGAAAGCTAAATCCGCGCTACATTGGACCATTTGAGATCCTGGAGAGGATCGGTCCAGTTGCTTATAAACTCCGTCTACCCGCCGAACTCAGTGGAGTTCATGATACGTTTCATGTATCCAACCTCAAGAAGTGTTTATCTGACGAAACGTTGATTTTACCGTTGGAAGAAATTCATATTGACAAACAGCTGCACTTCGTAGAAGAGCCTATAGCAGTAACCGATTGGAAAGAACAAAGGTTGCGCAGAAGCAGAATCAAGTTGGTAAAAGTTCAATGGAACTCAAGGCGTGGGCCTGAATTCACTTGGGAAAGAGAAGACCAAATACGCAAGAAATACCCACACCTCTTTCAGAGCATGGCTTCTGCCAGCAACGTCTCCTAAATTTCGGGACGAAATTCGTTTAACGAGGGGAGAATGTGACACCCGGTAAATTCCCAACCCCTTAAACTAAGTAATCAACCTAATAATTAGGTGATTGTAAATATTATGCGCGCCATGTTAGTCAGCGCGTGCATTTGTTATGTGCGCCCTGCGCGAGCGCGCTATGTTAAGAATCAGCGCGGGCACATTATGTGCGCCCGGCGCGAGCGTATGTTAGAATCAGCGCGGGCATTTATGTTTGCCCTGCGCGAGCGCGCCATGTTAGTCAGCGCGTGCATGTGTTATGTGCGCCCTGCGCGAGCGCGCCATGTTAAGAACCAGCGTGAGCATAAGTTATATGCGCCATGCGCGAATGTTTTGGCTTTATGTTTTCATGTAACTTAACGTAATGTTGTCTATGGGTTGACCATCCCGCATGATGCTAAGGCGGGTGCATCCTAAATTGTTTATGCGCATGCGGAAGGGAACTAACCTCCCCGCATGGCGGGAGCATTGAGAGTTAGTTTGTCTGAAGCTCCAAGGTGGAATTGACTTCAACATAACTGATCACTATGTTGAAACACCAGGACCATCTGAAGAATATACAAATGAAACTCAATGTCCCTGGCTGCGAGAAGGTTGAGTGCCTACCCGCAGCAAAGGAACAGCCTATACGCAGAAGGCTACACGCAGAAATGTCCTTCACGCAGAAAGCTATGCGCACAAAGTTTTACGCGCAGAACACTTAGTCAAAATGTTCAGATTTAAGGAAATTGTCCCCGCCCAAAAGAGGGCGGTAGCGTGTTTCAGAAAACTTCTACTTTTTACTGTACACTGTCTAAAGCACTGAAAAAGCAAACTGTAAAAGTCAACTGCCAGCCACCCACTCTCACCAGCCACAGCCCTGCATGTCCTGTCCATATCAAATCAGAATCTTTAATCTACTTTTCTACTCTTTTTAATAAATAATAATAATTTCCATACTTTATCATCATTTCAAAAGATTACAATTCCCTAAAGCAAGGGATTGTGTTCCCTTGAGTTTGCCTATAAATTTGTAGCCTAAATTATCACCCAAAACACACTTCAAAGAACTACAAACTTGCACTAATCTTCTCCCAAGCATCCGTTGTTTCCAGCTCCGATCCTGTTACTAGGTAAGCCGAGAATATAACCTTGAGACCTACTATCCAACCCTTATATTCTCCTATTTCTTGATCTTAATATATATACTTGTTATTTAATCGTATTCTAGACCTTCGACTCCGAGACCAACACCAAGAAAACCCGAATCTCGACTAAATCCCTTAACAAGAACCACAGGTGAGTCTCACAGCCCCTATTTTCACTGTTTTCACTGTTTTTAAACTGCTTTCGGGGCGAGGGACACGTACTTAAATAATGTTTTATCATGGTATACTTACAAGCTATGCAAGCGATTATGTGTTTAAATTATATTTCATGATGAGCAATGCAAACGGTTATCTAAGGTTTTCAATGTATGTGCGCTAGAACTCGAGTAAGTGATCACTTTACCATTGGAACTCTAAGGGTAGGGACTGCTGGTTTGATCCACCCACTCGTAGGGGTCGCACCTCTTTGCATGGACGAGTGCCTAGTATGGTCATGGGGCAGTACTATGGGTTTGAGCCCGCTCGTAGGGGTCGCGCCTCTTTGCATGGACGAGCGCCTTGTTTTCCGGCACAACGTCCGCGCGTAACCCGCGGGACGGAACTAGAGATAAGCTCGTAGAGGCAGCGCCTCTTTGCATAGACGAGCACGGTTTTAAAGAAACGTTCGCGCGTAACCCGCGGGACGGTATTATTTATTTTAGCTCGTAGAGGCAGCGCCTCTTTGCATAGACGAGTATGGTTTTTCAGATGTGTCCGCGCGTAACCCGCGGGACGGTATTATGTTATTTTAGCTCGTAGTGGCAGCGCCACTTACACAGACGAGCACATTCCCCAGAAATGTTCGCGCGTAACCCGCGGAACGATTTTATCAGAATATGTTAATATAACTATGTCTTACCAAGCATGTGTTTTAAGGATGCTATCAGAATTATGTTTCAGAATGATTTGTATCAAGATTATGATGCAATACGATTTATCAAGTTACTAAAACTTGTGAACTCACTCAGTTTATACTGATTCAAATATTTTTACGTGTCTTTCAGGAGATAACTAGGTAGCACATGGAGTCACACTTAGAGCACCTCACGCTGAACATCTAAAACTAGCTTTTTGGAAGATTTTAGTTCTATCCCTTCGATGCGCGTGGTTGTACCCGCCGCGCAAGGGGATATGGCGTGGAAATCTTCAACAGTTTTTATACTTGGATGTTTTTATGTAATCCTTAAACAATGTAATGTATTTGTATTAAACATTTCATGCGCAATGAAAATCTTTGAATGTTTTGCAATGGCCCGTGCTTAATTATCAATCCCCACTCGTGCGCGCCCGGCTGTTTCCGCCGCTCAGGGCCGGGTGTGACACTACGAGTTCATCCCGGCATCCATCAGTATATAATATTAAATTATTATTTATTTTCCCAGAGTTAATCGAGCCTACGGTTATATTTTAGGTACCCTAAGAGTTAACCTAATCCTTTATAACCAATGGCTCTGATACCAACTTCTGTCACACCCCGACTAACACAATGCGGAAACGTAAAACGGGAATGTAACAGACACCTATGGTATCAACCACATTGTTGATAACAAAACCTACAACTAATTTACAATATATTACATTACATTATTCTATCATTGTTTTACAGTCTAGGTGATACAAACAAAACTAGTTCGTTAAACTATATGATCTTACTACTAACACTCTTGCTTCTATTCACATAGCATCAACTACACCTTGAACACGTAGCAGATCACCAAGTTATTCCAATTTAGGTACACCTGAAAAGCAGTTTAAAACGGGTCAACTATTAGAATTGGTGAGTTTCACGAGTTTCAAGAAAACAGTTATAATTATTTACATGTTAACACTTGTAAATATAATATCAGTATGTATGTATGTAATGATGTAATTATGCTAAGCTACAGTGAAGTCTTGACTGTTTGTGCTGCGTGCATCCATTTCCCACGCCCAATAAACCACTGTGCCCCCCTTTCCGCCCACAATATGCCCCAAGTAGCTATGTCTAACACTACATAGCGTGTTTGTATATTTATGGTCATGTGCAAATGGGGTAAAGTCTCAGCAACACATGCCGGCTCGTTTGGGTTTGTCAAACCAATAGTACGATTCACAAGCCAGCGGCTCGAAGTTAATCACTGTGTTAGTGGGGACTTTTGTGTGTTAGCACTTAGATAATTAACATCAATACATGTTTCAGGTATGTATTTGTAATCAAACATGCTTTTCACCCCAAAAGTTAATTGTTTGCTCGTTACGTAATACGCGTTTATTTTCTTAATCGGTAAAGACGTACTGAGGTGTACCAGGTTTTGGCTCAAATGTCACACAATTGAACCCCGAAACCCCATCACTCATGGAAATTATTAAGGGATTTCATTTAGAATATAAAAATGAACCCCTTTCATGTTCAACACTTACCCAGAAAATGAACAGAATGAGTGGAACCCGTAAAGTCAACGTTTTGGACTCTTAAAAGTCAAACATCATAATCTTA
>NW_027500116.1:0-77542 GCF_021521415.1 Bidens hawaiensis
GGCTACCTTTGGCCAATGGGGGCCGCGTACGAAGTACCCGACGTTACTTAATTGGTCGTTCAAAAAAAATATATATATAATCATTTTCTTATTTTCTTGAAAAATACAACGTATATATAATATTATCAAACTATATTTATGTAAATAGTAATACGTTTTTTTTCTTTTATTTGAAAAAGTTGTTATAAAGTGGAAAATTTAAGATAGACAAAAAGAGCAATCTAACTTGGATATGTAGTGTAAAAGCATTTTTTTCACTCAAAAAGAGGAGGGATTACTTTTTTACAAGTCACTCACCAATCTACTTTTTAACTTTTTAAACTACACCACTAGAATAATTTATTTCATGGAAGAATTAGAACCATAGTTTTCTTCCTAAAGCCAAGAGCCTTTACTACTAGATTAAGTGGCTGTTGGGTCTACATTATAATGGTTACTTAATTTCTTAATGATTAACAGGTAACTTTAAGTATATATGGTTAAGTGGCTACCTCTTAACCATTAAAGGTTATGAATCACTAAGAGGTAGCCTCTTATAACTGTTAAGAGGCTACCAAATACCCCTTAATACTGAAATGACGACATGGTGAGTTGTCTATTTTTTATCATTTAAGAACTAGTAGATAAATTTCTACTAGGCTTCTTTAAGTATAAATGGTTAAGAACTAGTTGCATCAACAATCATGTAACACATGTCTTGACCTCACTGTAGAGGTGTCGTAAGAGGCGTACTACGTCTCCAAAGGAGTTGGTTCCTTTTTAGTATCAAGGTAACTAACGCGTCGACACCCATGCCCCTTTATAGCCGACCTACCACGACTTCATCCTAACCTAGGCGTTGGTGATCCAACACCAAATGAGCTAAACCACCCAGGCTAATAAAAAAGATTGCAGGTGCAGGAATAGTAGCTATATATACGATCTTAATTTGCATTTTTCTTATGAGTGTAGGCTTTGGTTAATGGGACGATCACGAGTGTTGTCTATAGTTATATATTGTTAAGGTTTGATATTATTTTTTAGAACTACTGTAGATTTAAAAAAAGTAATCTTTTACTATTGCAAGTTATTTATGATTAAGGTGGGTGTGTTTAAGGTATTAAATTTTATGTTGGCCTGATTATAAGAGTAGTATATGTTGTTGATATGGTGGTTATTTTGCTATGATATATTTATCCTTTATATGCTTCATACAACGATCTACATGACACTAGATGTTGCTATAACGAGTATAGCAAATATTGATAGTATGGCGGTTTTAAGAGTGTGATTCTATCGAAGCTTCCTGTCCTACAAAGAATCAAAGGAGAAACACGACCGGTTAGTCTCACCGCAGGAGGGGGTCTCCTGCGATCAACCTCCAGCGTGAGAATAAGTAATATGGTCTTTAAGTTGATAAGTATGAAGAGAGAGAATAGAGTGAATGAGAATTAAAATACCTTTTGTGAAACGTTCTATTTATAGGCAGTCGGAAGCTTCCTCGGGGAAGCTAAAGTTTCTTAAGTATAAAATGGCAGCTCTCCTTTCAGCTCATGCAGACTGGGTGCATGTCATTTTCGTATAACCTGTGATGAGCTTTTATTTAGTCTTGTGGTTGCTTTTACTTTATGGAAGGTATCATCTTTGGTTAGTTGTGACTTTTTCTGGCATTACTATAGCATGAGCTTCTTGGTCAACTGATGAATCTTGCTGGGCAAGTGTCAAGCTTCCCTTCTGGCAGCTTATGCTTGCTTCTCTTTTATTCATAAGATTCCCTAGCTTGTGAACTGCTTCTTTTTAGTTAAGCTTATGGGTGGGTAAGGGTACCCATGTCATCAGCCCCCAGTCAGAAGTTTTAGATTGTAATGATGATGCTTGTGACTCAACTCTATTTCATTATTTCCCCATTGGGTGTTTAATGCGTTTACGCTCAAGCGACATGCCTCTTCATTGACCAAAGTTGTCACACCCAGACTAGGTAAATGTGGAAGCTTAATATGGTAGTGTGAACAGACACCTCTGGTATCAACAACATTGTTATAAAGAAAATTCACAAACTAATTTACATCATGTTACATTGGTTGGTACTAAGTTTACAAACTAGATGAAAAATACATAACCATTCTCGTGGTTGCTTTTCTTTATTATATACTTGTATCTATTTACGGTGATTCAACTTCACTCTTAACATCAAGCACGAAAGCAAATCATTCCAACCTTGGGTCACCTGAAAAGAATGTTAAACGGGTCAACTATGTCTAGTTGGTGAGTTTCAAGTTTCACGAGTATGAACAAAAACCAGTATACGCGTTCATAAAGTTCACAATATGTATGTATGTATGTATGTATATGATGCAATTATACTAATCCACAAGTGAACCCTTCTGACATGCGTGTTTTTACATGGCCCTCACTGCCCACGTACTTCCTCGGCCCGTAGGCCCAGTTTCTCCAAGTAGTACCATATCTAAAACTACATGGCAATTATAATCATAATTGTATGGTCACATGCAATTGAATAGTTACCGGTACTCTCCACCGGTGGTATTAATTGGGTTTGTCAAACCAATAGTACTATTCACAGCCAAGGGCTTGTAGTTAATCACTTGTGTTTGTGGGACTTTCAAGTTTTAGTACTTAATAAATTCACATCATAACAAGCTTTCAAGTATATAAGTATGTGTAAACATGTTTTCCACCCCAAAAGTTCATAAAACAGTTTAGAAAGTGGGGTCATGAAACTCACCTTATCGTAGTTCGAACTGGTAATATGTATCGGGAATTAGCGTGCTTCAGTTATAGCTTGAATCTTATAACCAGTATAGTACTGTTAATACTAGTACAATGTTTAAAATAAATCGGGCTGCATAGCTAGTCTGGGTATGGCTGTTAGGCCAGAACATGTCAGTAGTCTTAGATTGTGGTGTTGTACGTTATGAAATGTTCAAAATCAGATTTGGCTCAGTTTCACCGTTTTCCGTGCCTGGCCAAGTTGATCGTTTACTCGTTTCAGAAATAGGTAAGATCACACAAACTTAAATAAACATATTGTCTGATAAAATGATTTGATTTATGGAATCTAGGGTTTCAGTATTTAGATTGGTCGCAAGGTTCGTTTTCGTTTTCATACGAGTTTGATTATACAAAACACGTACAATCAATCCGAGTTGTCTGGAAATCTCATAAAAAGTTCGTTTTTTATCAAATTTGTTCTAAACTATGATATTTGACCAATTTAGACGTTTTGACATACCAGTCAGTTCGTTAAACATAATGTTGCCGACTTTGTCAAAACGTATATAATTTAAATCTTTAAATTAATATAACTATCTATTAATTATATATAAAATATGAGACTTTTTGTACAAACAAAATAAAATTTGTAGAACTTTATAAAAATAGTTTCAAAATTTTTAACCTTACTTAACTATTTATAAAAATTATTTTATATGTTATAATTAATCGATAAATCAGCCGTTAATAACAAACGATTCCCGAAAAAATCGGAAATAAATTTCCAGAATGGTCAAAATATCATCAAATAATCCCAGTAAAATTTCCAGAACTTAACTCCTTTTTCAAAAAAACATTTTTGTGCATGATTCGGCTGTTAAAACCCGATTAAACAAAAATGGTCGACCATACTTAGACTTCTCCAATTGATCCCAAATTTTCAATGTGATCTAACAACGGTATTTCTGAGTTCTCCACGAAATATCAAAATTTTTCCAAATGTTAACTATTTGTCATAATTAATCCCAAATAAACGGTAATAAAATCGCTAAATATTCTTTGTTTATCAAAATATTACCACATGTGGACAAGGACTCTTTTATATGGTCACCAATATCCGTGAAAAATTTCACAAACTAATAACAAGCACGTCACAATATAATACTAAACATCCTCCTAAACGAATAAACGGGTAATTACCTAGTCGGTTTTCGAGTTTTTCGGTTGTTTTATCGACTCTCCGGATCTTTCGTTACAA
Organism: Bidens hawaiensis; assembly: GCF_021521415.1. Lineage (NCBI taxonomy): Eukaryota > Viridiplantae > Streptophyta > Magnoliopsida > Asterales > Asteraceae > Bidens > Bidens hawaiensis. The sequence goes on from NW_027500116.1 coordinate 3,971, forward strand.
AGTCAGTATATCTACATATCATATATCAGAAAAGATTTACTTTTTGTTAAATACAGAAAAAACGTCATTTTCTTCTCCAGTATTCCCCAAAAAGACTCAGTTATTTTTCCTTGGGGTTCCGTTCCATATTTCATATAGATAGAAGTCTTTTGCTATTAATATATGTTAAATGAGACCAAAAAGACGAAATGAAAAGAAAAATTCTAGATTTTAATAGAGGAGATAACGATGTGGAAAACAAGACAGGAATTCTCTACAATGACACTGTAGACCAACGGAAGGGATGTAGCGCAGCTTGGTAGTGCGTTTGTTTTGGGTACAAAATGTCACGGGTTCAAATCCTGTCATCCTACCAAAGTTTATCAAGCCTTGTTAATTAGGTTTCGGTTAGGTTTCAAACCGAGCTTTTAAACCGTAAAAACGTTATACTCAATGTTCTAATCGTGTTTTTGGTCAACAATCCATATTTTTCTGGTTTTTAATAATTATTAAGACATAAACATGTTTTAGGTGATTTTTAGGGTTTTTGGATGGTTAAACATGTTAATCACTAATCAAATCATGTTTAAAAGATTACAACTTGATTAAAACACGATCAAATACTCATAAAAATTGAGTTTTACGTTGATGTTTTTGCAGGATTTTGAGGGAAAGAGCTAGCCAGAAGTTGTTGTGAACATAAGTGTGAATGAGTTTTGAATGTTCAAGAAACAACATAAAATATCAAGGGGTGGAACCCCCATTATTTGCCGCCGCCAAGTATAAGGGGCCCATTGGGCCTCATTTTGTCCCACTTCTACCACGTTTTGTGTGCCAAGGTTTGGTCTTAGTCCAAAATTTAGGTCGGGTCCGGTTTTTTCGAAAGAAAACTAGTTCGGGGTGCGAAAGTAACGCAAAAACGAGTGTTTTTCAACCTATTGTTGTAAAATAAGAAATACGTACTGCCCTGTTGTAAAAATCCAAAATATTTTCATGAATTGCTTAAAAATGTTATATAAGTCTATTTCAGCTTGGCGGATGCTATGATGCTCGTTTTGATGTTAAAGATTGCGTTTAAATGATTTTATACATACTAGGGTCTTAATATCACCATGTTAGCCACTATAATGTATATATCACTCATATATGACCCCTCAGTATATATACGGGTCATAATCGGTATCGGTCAGTTACTCGTTTTATCACCACGAATTAACCGATTTATCGTTTACTCGCTACGTAGTAAATAAGGTATACCTCGTTTTGTCACGAATGTCACAAAAGCATTACCCATTTTGCTCTGTTGGGCTTCGTTAAGGGAGCCCCAAGAGCTAGAAAATGTTTCCTTAACTTGTGGTCTAGAAGCTTGGAGCTAGACAACTTAATGTTTCGCTTGTAAAACTTTAGGGTGGAAGCTGGAATCTTCGTGAGTAACCTCCATGTCATTATTATTTCAATTAGATTGACGGCTGCTGCCTGCTTCGTTTGACCAATTAGACTCTTGCGTCAGTAGGTCATTATAAGGCTGACGGTTACAGCTGTGGCTAGTTCAATCCTGATCTTCCACCTGTCCCTATCCTTGGGGATTTGAAATTCAAAAAATAATCTATAAGTTATAAAACCGCCTTTAACCTCTCTCTATCTTTTATTTCCCTTTATTCTCCATTGTAACTTATCCTTTTCATCTTTTTGATCCTTCATTCCTTCCCCACCTTTCCAAAGATACAACCGTTTTCGTTCCTTATTTCTTTGATTATGGGTTTAAAAGGTGATATGGGTACCCGGTTTTCAAAATTAACTCGGGCAAAACTTGATCAATTTTGCTTGGACTACGGGATTGGGGCTGAATTGCTTAACCCTTCCACTCCCGTTTTGAGCCATCGTAAAGGTAAAATTTCTCTTTACACACGATACTTCGATCAATCGAATCTTCGATACCCTTTTTTGAAGTTTTTTCTAAGTGTCTTGGAGTATCATGGTGTGTGTCTTGGAAAATTGGCTCCTATTGGTGTAGCAAGAGTTCTGCATTTCGAGATTGTTTGTGGCGCTTTAGGCTATGAACCTTCGCAGCCTATGTATCGACGGTTCTTTCAACTTCCAAAGAATAGAAACTGGTTTACTGTGGAGAAGACTCGATGCGAGACTGGGTTAATTTCAAGCACTGTTGGGCTTACTTCTTAGTGGAAAGATAAATTTTTTTTTTGTGTCTGATTCTATTTTGCCTTTTTGCCCCGGTTTGGAGGAAGCATGAGCTTACCTTACATACCCTGGAGCTGAAGGCTGAGGAGCTTTATGCTACTTTTCTCAAGAGCCTTCGATCAGTGTGCTTCAAGCTTCGAACACTCCCTCAGGAGTTTTTGGTCTATCTGGGCCTTAGTACCAAGAGGCCTAGTCCTCATATCAAACCCAAGATGTTAGTGGATAGTATAGGCATGTTACATATTTATTTTTAAGCTAATTTTGTTTCTTAGGTTTAACCTTCACCTTCCCTATTGTAGAGATTAATGTTCTAGAGATTCTTTCTCTGGATGATTTTTCAATTGCTACTTTTGTGTCTTCTGAGGTTGCCCCAGGTCATCTCACTGTTATTGAGAATACTAAGGAGTTTCGTCAGTCTGGTGATCATGTTCCTACCTCCACCTCTTCTGGCCTTACTTCTAAAGGTACCGTTAGGAAGGCTGCCTCTACTCCTTCTCGGAGTAGCAAGAGATTCAAAGGAACAAATGGTCTCAACTCCACAGCTCCTGATCCCATTGATTTGGATGAGGATACTGCTCTTGTTGCTTGAATAATCGGCTTTCCTCATATTGGTGCATAGAAGCATTCTAGAAGTCCTTCTCCTTCACTATTGAAGGTACCTTCCAAGCCATCTGCTGCAAAGGATACATCGGTCACTGTTTTTAAGAAGTCTCTAAGACTGCTGCTTAGAAGCCTATTCCTGCAACTGCTAATAAGAAGGCAGAGAAGAAAAAGGAGCTCGTTGACAAGGAGGGGGCAAGAAATCTGTTAGTGTTAAGCCTCCTACTGCTGAAACTGTTGTTGTAACAACTCGGATTTTTCAATTTATGTTAACCGACCCGTCTTATGTTCGGGAAAATTTTATTAACAAAAAATATCACGTTATTCGAGTCATTATTATTTTATTATTATTTTCTATTATATTTATACAATATATATAAAATAACTTTGAAAAATATACATTTTTTACCCTAAACTATACTTTAAATCTATTTTGCTTCCACCTCAATACTTCAGGGGCCTATATGTAAATATGCATGTATTATAATATTATAACTCCATTGGTCCAACTAGGTACCCATGCCCGACCCACATTGCAACCCGAAGACCCGTTTGTTTCTTGAACCACAATTGTCATCATAATATTGGAAATTTAATCATGTTTATTAATATATATGCCATATCGATCTCACGACGTTTGTAATTTTGAAACGATGATCAATATGATACGGATTTCTTATTATAACAAAGTTGCCTAACTAGTTTAGGATTAGACCATAAAACATCCATGATAATTCAATTAATCCTCCCAGTACGGTCATTAAGCCATCGCCAACATTACCCCTATGATTAATTGCTTTATCTCAGCCTATCATACCTGTTTTTATTCGTTTTTTGGCCGTCTGTGTGTTATTCAATTTGGCCATCTATATAACATTGTAAGTAGTAATTAAATGCATCTCCCTGTTCGTTATGATGTTAGTAACGAAAGACCCATGATCAATTGTTTTGTTGTTAAATTTATACGAAATGACGCCCTAGCCCAGATGGCTAGCGGATGTGTTGATGATTCACTTGGCTGGGGGTGTGGGTTCGAAACCCCCCCCCCCCCCAGCCCATTATGTTTTTTTTTTTGAAAAAAAAAAGATTTAAAATTTAATACTTGTAATAATAATAATAATAATAATAATAATAATAATAATAATAATAATAATAATAATAATAATAATAATAATAATAATAATAATAATGAATTGGTATTTTATTAAAACCGACATATTAACTAGGTCTTTTCCGAACCTTTGCTTAAACCATATATATGTGTGTGTGTGTGTGCGCGTGATAGGTATTAAAAATTGATAAAATTTTTACTATTTAAAAAGAGTTTTCAATCTAAAATACATATTAAATGTAATATTGTTAATTAACAAGAATTTTATAAAAGTTTATGTTTTATATAGATATTATTTATTATCTATTGTTCGCAATGTTAATTTTGAAATGAAATCTTTATTAATAATAAAAAAAATATATAAATACCTTAAACGTGTTTTTAGATTGAAATAAACAAATCTCGTTATATAAACTATCAAAAATTTTATAAATATATATTTAAGATTTTTATTAATTAAAATATACTATTTAAAGTAATAAAATAATAATAAATCTTTTTAATATTAAACTATCGTTAGAATGTACACAATCATCAAATCTCGAACCTTTATCTAAACTTAGCTCGGTTATTCAAATTATATTTATTTCCGCAACTATTCTTTATTAAGATATCTCGTCGGTACTTCCCGAAGAGCTTGATCTACCTTTATATCTTAATGAACTCATTATCTCTTGCTTAATTACTAAGGTGAGTAATCATTCCCTTTTTTTACATATTTTAAATCTTTTGGGGACAAATGCGTACTGTATCTCTTTACCTATTATTTAATACTCAACTTGCAGCTATTTGTCTTGTGTGTTTAACAATTTATACCTAACGTTTTATATGCTTAAATGCTTTACTTGAATACATGTCGGAGAGGTCTAACATATTCTCAGTCTAGTATGATCATACGCCCTTCGTGTTAGCCATCGTTCAGTTTCATCTAACATCGAGCTTACCGACAACATTATTTACAAGCTCATTAGTTAAATTACTTATCTCACTTGAAACAATTTACATCTTTCTTTATATATTATATATTATTAATGTTGTGTCTTAAACTGGTGTTTTACTCACTCAACATGTGTTGTTGACAAATCTTTCTATATTATAAGCTATTGCAGGTTATTGTTTGAATTAGTTGCAAGATTTGGTGAAGAATTAGTGAAGGATTTAAGTTAGAAGAATTATGAAAAAGACTTAGATTTATATTCTTTGGTTGCTTAAAAGAATTGTACTTTGTATTTGAATTTTTGAATCATTTAATCGAATTAAATAGATATTGTCACTTTTAAATATTGCATGATAGTACCTTGAGAGCTGTGAGCAATCGGCTCACTCCTCGCATTTCCGCCTTAGGTTGGGGTGTGACAGTTGTGGTGTAGAAAGTGAAAGGGAAAAGTGCTGCTGGTCCATCAGAAGGTATTCATGATCTTAAATCGACCTATATTTTTGTTCCATCCTGGGGGGTGGTGCGTAACTGATATGTTGAAGAGGTCGCCCATTTGTCAAGATCTTCTTCTTCATTGTATTCCCCTAGTTGAGAAGGCGATTGTTGATGGTCTAAGAGATAGTGAGCTTATGGCCAGGGTTTTTTAGTACTTGGCTTATTTGGTTGCTCTTATTCTCGAGGGTGTGGGACGATGGAGTTATGCCTCGGGACATATCAAGAAGCTTGAGGAAGAGAACATAAAGCTGAAGAGTGCCTTGGTTGAGGCAAATGAGAAGGTTGTGACCTTGACCGCTCATGAGCAAAGCTTGGTTCATGACCTTGCTGTTGCTAAAGCTTCCGCCAAGGATGAGCAGAGCAAGGTAGATGCTTATGCTAAAGACTTTAAAAGCAGCGACAGAAGGTCAGTCAAGAGAGAAACTCGCATGTTGAAGAGAAGAAGAAGTTGGTTGCTGATCGTGGGAAGCGGAAGAGTGAGAAGCAGAAGCTGGTGGACGAGAAGCTTTCTACCGATGTTGCCATCGTTGATCTCCGGTCCCTGGTTAATGATCTCTTTTATGAAAAATGTTTAGTGTTTGAACAAGGTATTCCTCATGTCGTTTTCTATCTCTTGCATAACGGTGAGTTTAATTCGGCCCTTGGTGAAGTTTATACAAGGGCCATTGCTCATGGTCGTCACCATGGCTTACCCATCAGTTTTGAAGCAGATTGGGCTGGTCGTCCCCTTAAGTGACTTTCTGGATACCGACCCCATGCTGCCACCGAATCTGCAGCTGCTATGAGATCAATTGAGATGAAGACTTCCCCTTATCTTGAAGCCGATGCTTGTTGTCACAATATTCCCTTCTTGTCTTTTCAATCTATTAAGCCACAAGGTCTTAAGAAAGAGCTGGCGCATCAGGTGATCCAATCTATGGTCACTATGATTACTGGAAAGCTAACTACGATGGAGATCATGAAGAGGAGAAGCAAACACTGAAGTTGAAGATCCAGCTGGTCGGGTTGCTGTCGAAGATGAAGAGGAAGTTGGGGTTACTCATTCCCAAGCTGATAATCCTAAGCGGAGCCCTTCCCCTGTGAGAGAAGTTGAGAATACTCCTTCTCTTTCCACCGCTGAAGCTTCCCATGATGACTTTTATAGAGATGTTGACATGCTATATGGGAACCTCTTAGGTGATACACCAAAAACTTCTGGTGGTGAAGGTAAATATGCTACTATTGACGAGTAGCTTTATTTTTATTAAGCTTTGTGTGTGAAGATTCTTTGTGTTTTGGTTATGTAAGCCTTTGTTGAACAATTATTACTTTATGTTTGTGATGCATGCAGTACCTTATACTGGTTCCTTTTACGTTTTATATGTTTTTTCGTAGTTTATCTTAACTACTTTTTTTATGCTTGTTTGTTATTTTTGCAGTGTCTTTGAAACTTCGTTAAGAAGAGATGCTGTAGACACCCTTCCTTAGGTTGGTAACTAAGAACCGATGCAAAGCTTATCCTATACGCTTGTCAGTCCACAAGATTTCACTTAATTTGTTTTGTGGTATATTGTTACACAAGTCCTAAGCTTCTCGAGCATATCAATTTTTGATAAGCTTCTAGGCTTTAGTACTTGTGGAGCTAGTTGGTAAGAGATGCTCAATCTCGTTTCATGGATATAATATATTTCTAAGTGGTCCATGGAGTTGTATTGTTTTAGGGACTTAACCTGTATACAGGAAGATATAGCATCTCGATACCTGTTGAGCGATATGGCCTAGGAGTTCAACCCTTTACCTGAGTAGGAACTACGCCATACCTCATGGAGCCTAGTTTGGAGGGGCTCACCCTTAGATAGGATAATAAATAAGTGTGTTACTCAAAATGCAGCATCACTCATTGATTTTTTTCAATATCATTAAACCAAAACAACTAATACAAGGACCTTGAACTGTTGTCATAAACTAAGAACTTCTTGATGTGCTTGTCGTTCTAGTGATGTGGAACCTTCCATCCATGTCATTGAGCTTATAGGATCCGCCCCTGTGAGCTTTTTTGATAACATAGGACCTTCCCACTTGGGTCTTAATTTTCCTGTGTCGGATTTCCTACTGGCCTCGTTGTTTGTAAGGACCAAGCATCCGGGTTTAAACACTTATTTTCTTACCCTTATGTTATAGAAGGCTTCCAGCTTCGTCTTGTATCTGTTTTCCTTAATAGCAGCCTGCTCGCGAGCTTCTTTTAGGAGATCGAGGTTAAGCAGAACCTCGTAGTCGTTGGCTTCACATTTATGTTTCTCACCCTTCTTGAATTTGCCCCAATTTCCGTAGGGATGACAGCTTCTGAGCCAAAGATCAGGTTGTAGGGTGTTTTGTCATGATTTTTTTTCTCTGTGGTTCGGATAGCCCAAAGGACGCTTGGAAGCTCTTTTACCCATTTCTTGTCATACCTTCCCAACCTTGCTTTAACACCTTCAATGATGCTATGGTTCATTCGTTCTACTTTACCGTTGAATTGGGGGTATGCTACTGATCTAAACAATTGCTTAATTTGCAACTCCTTACACCAAAGTCTAAATATCTTCTCCGCAAATTGCTTCCCATTGTCAGTCACTATTTTACTTGGCATCCCATATCTACAAATTATGTTTTCCCACACAAAGTTTATTACCTTCTTCCCCTTGATGGAAGCTAGGGGCTTAACTTTGTAGGTTCCCGTACGGATCTTACACGGGATATCGCTATCTACGTAGGTGCGGAATCCCTGCGTAGGTAGTTACGAGCGTAGAATACGTAAAACAATCACACGCGATACAAACGAACACGTTATATATTATAACTTGAAACACGTCTATTACAGACTCTCGGCACGTTCACTGAACTCAACTACTGATTCCTCTCTCGTTCTCCTCAACAATCCGTCGGCTACAGTATATATAGACACGACAACTTCGCCCGAAATGTTCAGGCGAAGTTGTCCATAACTTCGCTCGTTCAACAAGTTCGCCTAGGCGAACTTGTCGACAACTTCGCTTGTTCAACAAGTTCGCCTAAGCGAACTTGTTGACAACTTCGCTTACATACATAAACATACACTTAAACATAATTACATTACAGACTCGATTACAAACTCTAGACTATGAACTACTGACATTTATGTACCAACAGACTCCCCCTTGGCAGTAGCTTCATATCTTGATCTTCAAAGCTTGTGTCTTGTAATCTCTCGTCTTCTCTCTTCATCTCTTCAAGCATGCACTCCCTGTCTAACACATACAGAAACCAACTTCTGGTACTTCTTAGCTTCCTCTTTCCAAGCAGGAATATAGAAAATCTTCTTAGCATGTAGTACCTGCAAGTCAGCTTGAGACAGATTGACTAAGTGCATAGGATCATACACTCTCATGATCTCTTGCTCATCTTCATCCTCCATGACCGCTTCAGCAGTTTCACAATCCACGTACCACCACTTCAAGTCTTTCAAGACGTTCTTGGGCATCACCTTCATCGGCACTTCTTTTAAATGACAGACTGGTTTATACTTCATAACCATCCATGGTTTGCCGTCTGCCCTCATCCCTCTATCTTTGTCTTCTACTAACTTCCCTTTCTGAGGCTTCAGAAGTTCAAACTTTTTATCTTTAATGGCCTCTTCCAAACAATTTTCCCAATTACTCTCGCCATGTTATCATCACTTCTGTTTATCAGCCCCAGTCTTGCTAAGTCTTTCACCTCACACTCCGGTAAGGTATTCAGGGATCTTAACATCTTCTTGAAGTACTGAATGCCGTCGTAACGTTTGATCACAAATAGTTTCAACTCTTCATCGTACAACCAGCATATGATTCCCTTCTTTGATTCTGCATATCCCTTTATATTATACGACTTTTTGAACCTCGTCGGTACTGCTGGCTTCTTCGTCTTTACAAACCACTGAGCGCAGCCTTCCTTCCAGTTTGGCTGATCTTCCCACTCAGTGTTGTCAACCGCAGCATCTTCACATATAGTCGACTGTTCAACCACAGGGATCTCATGCTCTACATTTTCTTCAACAATCTCTCCTTCTTCTATCACATCCACATCATCACCAACAGCAACCACATCATCACCAGCAGCAGACTCCCCCTCAGCTATGGAAGCCCTAAGAGCTATAGTAGTTCTTGGCAACTCACCACCTGCACCTTCCGGTGCATTGGGATCATCGTCTTGATCATTTCTTCTTTTCGTCCTCAGCTCGTCGCCTCTACAGCTCATCTCCCCCTGAGATGCCAAGAACACCTTCAAGGCATCTATAACTTTCCCGTGCTCAACCAGGAGGGATGCCTGCAGTTGATTTGCTTCCACTAGGCGTTGAATAGTCTTGATCATTTCTTATAATTTTGAACAATTTGAATTAGCTCTTTAAAACTTCCCTTTAAGAAATAAACGACATGATCAATTCTAAGTAACCAATTAAAAATTAATACAACTACAAAACTAAGAAAATCTTATAAAAATTTAACGAATAAGGGATCAAATTTCAGTCTAGTCAGGGACCACCATGTTTTAGAAAAGATCCTAACAGGAATCATACTAACTCCGTGACTGTCACATAGATCCGTGTTTAGCTGTATTATGACATAGAGAAACAGGTTGTACACATGTAAATAACTTAAAATGGTTTTCATCGTTTCTGTGATACGAGTTAAGTTCAGTTAATCTCAAAAAATAAGTGGGCAACAACTCAGAGATTAAGATGCCTCCTATCTATTCTCAAAGCGTATTTGGCTTTCCCCAAGTCACCCCGAATTGACTTCGACCCATAGTGTCTGATTAACTTGTAAGTATTCTTTGTCTGCTTCCCGTACTCTTTCTTACTCCATGATTGAGAAGTCTCGATATCTTGAACTCTCGAAGGTTACAATAACTCATAAGTACTAATTTTTTTTTTTTTCAACAAACATACTTATGGACTTCAGAGTAATAAACAACTGCAAGTCCCGAATCTGGATCACTGCAGTGTCTTGAAACGCTTTCTTCACGGGAATCAGAACACTTACGGGCTCGTGTATGACTGGGTAAACGCTTTTCTGCCTATCATTCGGAAAGATATGTATGAAGACATACAAAACTCTTAAGGAGTTTCCACGTAAAATTGAGTAGATTAGGTTAGTATCACATCTACTTTTACGCACCATAAAAAGTTACCATGACATACAATGACTGTTCTAAGGCCTTTTAAGCCTAATAACTTCACTAGTTAAGCACACACAATCAGTATATATATATCATTTTCAAAGGTTGGATCCATTTTCTGTGAACATAGCAAAGGTACTTCATACGAAGTAGTAGACATGAAAAGTAATTTCATTTCCCCAAAAAAAATTTTGACTTCAATCGCCCCGATCACGTCAAAGTCTTCAGGTAAACGGCAATCCTGAAGATCCAATGGATCAACTGGACCGACCACATACAAGTATGTGTCCTTCTAACTAAGTATGAACGACCAATTTTCAGCGACAGAAAGAAAACACATCATAACCGCCCCGGTCACTTTCAGTCATCTGGTTAATGGCGACCCTCATTCTCTACAAGTAGAAACGAGGACCAAAACATATCCGAGGATATGTCCATCAAACTGAGGTAACCGACTAATTTTAAGCAATAATGACGTTTTTTTTTTTTTAAATAAACACAAAAAAAACAAGGTTACTCGGGATTGATCATCCCGTTCAGCTCAATTAGGTTTTGAAATCTGGATTTATCAAACGCTTTTGTAAATAAATCAGCGAAATTTTCTAGCGTATCGACCTTTTCGACCTTAATCAGTTTCTTCTCAGCACAATCCCGTATGAAATGATGACGAATGTCAATATGTTTAGTTTTACTATGTTTCACGGGATTGTTAATTACTGAGATGGCAGCAGTGTTATCAATAAAAATAGGAGTGAGTAAGAAATTCAGACCATAGTCGCGCAATTGTTGCTGAATCTACAAAACCTGAGAGATGCAGTTGGATGCTGCCATATATTCAGCTTTGCACGTTGAGATTGCGACTGATGTCTGTTTCTTGCACTGCCAGGAAACTAATCTTCCACCGAGAAACTGACATCCTCCTGTTGTCGACTTCCAACTCTGATTGCACCCTCCATAATCAGAATCTGGATAAGCAACCAGTTCCACGTCTCCTCCCTTCGGGTACCACAACCCTAGCTTCGGCTTGCCTTTGAGATACCGCAAAATCCTCTTCACACCCTTCATGTGAGATTCCTTTGGGTTTGCCTGAAAACGAGCACAAAGACAAACAGCAAACATTATATCAGGCCTAGAAGCAGTCAAATACATCAAAGAACCTATTATAGCCCGATACTGAGTTGGGTCCACATCTGCGTCACCGTCTATTTCAGCTCCCAACTTGTGGTTGACGCAAATTGGAGTGTCAAATGGAGAACAGTCCTCCATCTTGAAGCGCTTGAGGACATCATGAACATATTTTGTTTGATGAATGAACATCCCATCCTTCTTTTGATCAACCTGCAATCCTAAAAAGAACGTTAGTTCACCCATAGCACTCATCTCAAATCTTTTCTTCATGACGGCCTCAAATTCCTGACACATGGAGACTCTTGATGCAGCAAATATGATGTCATCCACGTAGACTTAAACTAGCAGGAAGTCAATTCCATCTCTCTTCACAAACAGTGTGCTGTCAATCAAACCCCTTTCAAAACCATTCTCTAGCAAGTAGTCCGATAACGTTGAATACCAGGCACGAGGTGCCTGATGTAATCCATACAGCGCCTTGCTCAACTTGTACACGTGATCAGGAAAGTCTGGGTCAGGAAAACCCGGAGGTTGCTCAACAAACACAACCTCATCAACTTTCCCATTGAGGAACGCACTCTTCACGTCCAACTGAAACACTTTCATCTTCTTAAAAGCAGCAAACGCCAAAAACAATCGTATTGCTTCCAACCTGGCCACCGGAGCGAACACTTCATTATAATCTATCCCCTCTTGCTGATTAAAACCTTTAACGACCAGCTTCGCCTTGTTTCTTCTAATAATCCCCTTTTCATCTCTCTTGCACTTAAACACCCATTTTGTGCCTATCGCATGCACATTCCTTGGTTTTTCAACCAAAGTCCAAACTTCCATCTTCTTAAATTGAGCCAACTCTTCTTGCATGGCCTCGAGCCACGAGCTGTCCTTAAGAGCCATTTGATAATTTTTCGGTTCAATCTGGCTAATAAAGCAGGAGTACAAACATTCGTTCATTATACCCGTTTCCTTAATGCTTGTATAAACACAGGTGTGCTCATTCAAGCTACTTCTGGTTTGTACACCGGAGGACACATCACCTATAACATTCTCCAAAGGGTGATCTATGTGATTTCTCGTGGTCGGAACAGCACCGACATGCAAATTATCTTCTAAATTAGAAGAGAGCTCATCAATGGTTGTTTCTGGCTGAGAGTGAAATGGATTGATAAACTCTTCTTCAGGAGAGACAGCAGGGGAACCGATAGAATTTGATGAGGAAGGTTGACAATCATCAAATAGCTGTCTATGTACCAAATTTTCCTCCTCATCTAGAATCATCTTCGTAGCAACACGTTCTTCTTCTTCTGTACAAAACAAATCAGGTATGTTAAAAGACTCGAAGAGCCTATCATAGTCGAAAATCCCAGGAGGTCCGATGCTCGGTCTTGGTGATCTGTAACTCGTAATGTCGGTGTTACATACCACCTCAACCTTGCCGTTCGTTGTATTAAAGACACGCCTGTTGGGAGTCCCAACTTCATAGCCGACTAAGATTCCTTCATCGGCTGCTTCACCAAACTTTGAATGTGCCTTTAAAATTGAACACGGGACCCGAAAGCTTCAAGTCCACACAAATTGGGCTTTCTCCCATGCATAAGCTCGTAGCATGTTTTATTAAGTCTTTTTACCGTTAAAACTCTATTCAGTACATAGCAAGCTGTAGAAACAGCTTCAGCCCAGAACACCACCGGAAGCTTCGAATCAGCCAGCATAGTTCTGGCTCCTTCAATTAAAGTTCTATTCTTCCTTTCAGCCACTCCATTCTGTTGCGGAGTATACGGAGCGCTGAATTGGTGTTCAATCCCTCTTGACAGACAGAAGATCTCCATTTCAAAATTTTTAAACTCGGAACCATTGTCACTTCTGATGAACTTCACTCGTTTATCCATAATGTTCTCAACTTTGGTAATCAGATTATTCACCATTTGAGCCGTTTCGTCTTTTGATTTCAGGAAGTATACCCACGAGTATCGTGAGTAGTCATCAGTGATCACCAAGCAATAAGTTGTACCACCTAGACTTCTTACATTCACAGGACCGAAAAGATCCATGTGAAGCAGCTCTAGTGTACTGGCAATTGAATTTACTTTCTTGGTGAGATGAGACTTCTTGTGCTGCTTTCCCTTTTTGCACGAAAGACATTTATCTTCAAAATTGAAACTTTTTAAGGGAACACCCAACACAAGCCCATGTCTGACAATATGGTTCATCTTCCGAAGATGAATGTGCCCCATTCTCCTCTGCCACAGTTCAGATTCCGATTCGCTTGCTTTCGTCAAAAGGCACGATTCTTCCGTTGACATTTCAGTTGAACTTAGATCCATCATATACGTATTTCTATCACGTGGAGCCTTCATTACTATCCACTCCTCTGGTATTTGAAAACCAGGCTTCAACACAATCGCATCATTCTTCGTGAAGTGTACGGTATAATCTTTATCACAAATCTGCGACACACTCAGCAGATTGTGCTTCAGTTCTTCAACAAAGTTCACATTTTCTAACGTCATCTTCCCGTTAGTTACCGTACCCCTTCCTGTTATTTTGCCTCCACTCTCACCGGCAAAACTGACTCTCGCTCCTTGAACAGGTTTTAAATCTTGTAACAAATCCATGTTACCAGTCATGTGCCGGGAACAGTCGCTGTCCACAACCCAAAGATTATTGGAAGCCCTGTTCAACTGTTCCTGCACAAACAAAAGAGATTATTAAAATTTGGGGACCCAAGACCTCTTGGTCTTGGGTCGATTAACCTTCTAAACAGAACTCACACACCTTGGCTGACCAAAGTTAGCATTAGAAAAATTTCCACGAGTCCTAACAGGATACCTCCTTGGAGACTGATAGTGAGGCCAACCAAACCGACGTACATTAAGAGAATCAAAAGAATTATAGCATTTGGTTTGGTTATTAGTAGTGTAAAAACGAGATGTGTTTCTTTGAAAACCTGTATTATCTCTCAAATTTGAATGGTTTTCATTTTTAACATTTAAACGATTACCAAAAACCTTAGTCTCAGTTTTCGAGGGCCTCACCTCTCTGAAACGCTGCTTCAGAGGGCAATCAGCAACACGGTGCCCTGTTTGATTACATCTAAAACAACACCTATGATCAGCTTTCTTTTCAGCAGATGTTTTAGATGTGGAGGCAGTATTACCAACCGTACGTCTCACATAAGGTGGGACATATGGGTTGAGTGGAGTACTCCTTTTAGTTGATTTAACTTTTCTCCACTATTGGGTAATACTTCCTTCTCTTTTGTCCTACCCGACTTGGATGACTTATCCGAATCAGATGAGACTGGACTTGAAATAGAAATTTTAACTTTTGAGACAGGCGAACTTGTTTCGCCTTTACTAACTTCCGGTACTTTACCAGTTTCCTTAGCAGGACCTGTCTGATCAGCTACAAAATTAACAGATTCATGAACACTAGGATTGACAGTATAATTATGGTTATAAGGTGGTGGAACCTCATGGTAACCAATTCTTCCCCTCTTAAGTGAGGAACCTTGATCACTAACGAGGTGATCAAGAATAGCAGAGGAATTCCGGAATTGCTCCAGTTTCCTATTTAGTTCCACCACTTTTACCTGGTGATCAGCAATCTGTTTTTCTTTCTCAGCGATTAACTTGGTTTTCTCTTCTAAAACCTCGTAGCTTAGATCGACCACATCAATTTTCTCAGCTAATTTTGTTTTCAAACTTTTAACGTCTTTTTCACAAGCTTTAATTTTTATTTTATAATTATTTTCTCTTGTCTTTGTGAAGTGATGATCTTCTTTCAAGGTTTTAAATTCGGCATCCAACTTAACATACTGATCAGTAATTGTAGCAAGCTGTTCAGACAAGTTCTCACATTTAGTACAGATAGGTTTAGTATATACCTCGGAGTTCTGGTCATCAGCCATGGAAGCTTTTTCATTTTCAGCAGCTTTCATACATTCTTCAGCTGCAACCTTCGCCATGTGTGCCTGCTCAAAGAGTTCTCCAGAGAACATGTTCCAGTTGTATTCACCAGCATCAGACATCATGGCATTATTCCCATTGTTATTTCCACTTTGCTGTGTAGTCCTCCCCTGACTACGTTCTACACGTGCATTAGTGCACTCCTTTGCAAAGTGTCCATTTTGTTGACAATTGTAACACCTCACCCTTGACTTATCAAATCCTGGCTTTCCACCTACGAACTTTCTGCCAGTCTTCTTCATGAAACGCTTCACTCTTCTGACTATCATCGCCATCTGCCACTGCAGATCCATCTCCTCCAGATCATCAGGATCGATCTGGTCATAGTCTTCTTCCAAAGCAGCAGGGTCCACAATCTTCCCTTGTATGTAGTTCTCGTAAGAAGCAATAAAAGATGCATAGAGTGCAAACTGCTCTTCAGCAGATTTGACACTCATTGGCATCTTAGAGTAGTTATTGCTTGAAGCACTGGGAGAGAAACTACTCTTGGATGCTTGAGGTTTCGAAGCACTTGATCCTCCAGCAACAAAGCAAACATCACCGTTCATGTTTACTGACACATTTCCTTCATGAGAAGAGTTAGAACCTGACTCTCCTTTGGAGTAGTAAGCAGCAGATTCAGACTTCGAACTTGAGCCTGAGATAACTTTGGCACCATACATACCAGGGTCTTGAACCTGATCCGTTGGTGTCTCTTTACGAACCATATTAAGCTCAA
This sequence comes from Bidens hawaiensis, assembly GCF_021521415.1. Taxonomy (NCBI): domain Eukaryota; kingdom Viridiplantae; phylum Streptophyta; class Magnoliopsida; order Asterales; family Asteraceae; genus Bidens; species Bidens hawaiensis. The sequence continues at coordinate 20,260 of NW_027500116.1, forward strand.
AGGTTCTGAGCTTGTTTACTGCTGTCTCCAAGTCATAATCAGGAAAGTCTTTGTCTTCCCTCATTAGAACAGTGTACATTTCCCACTTCGGTGGGAGAGCATCGAGAAGCTTCTCAACTATTTCCTCCTCTCTGTAAGCAATAGAATAGTTGTTCAGCTCTGTCATTAGATGATAATATCGGGTGATAATATCATCGAGCGATTCGTTCTTCAAATACTGAAGACAGAGAACTGGGTCTTTAATAGCTTAATCTTCGAGGCACGAATACCCACATTCCCTTCGAATCTATTCTCAAGAGCATCCCAAAGCTCTCGTGCAGAAGTGTACTTCCTGAATGTATGGAGAATCTCTTGAGGAAGAGCCATAGTAATTGCAGCATGGGCCTTGCTCTCGGCCTCATACATCTTTTTCTCTTCTTCCTCCATCTTGCTGTACTTCTTTACCACATCCCGACCTTCGTATTCCATTGTCGGTGGAATATATCCATCCTGGATGCACACCCACATCTTTGCATCCTGGTATTTAATATACTGAATGAACCTATCCTTCCACGCCACAAAGTCTGTTCCTTTCATCAACCTTGGGGCCTTAGTAGCCGACCCCGCTTCAACTTCCATTTTGACTAACTCTGAGATGTTAATCGGCGACATCTTCTCGAAAACAAGAAAAACCCGAAAAAAGAAACAAAAATTCTTCCAAACAGTACTATAGGCGAAGTTAAGGATAACTTCGCTTAAGTGTTAACTTCGATGGAAAATCCTTAAATTCGCGTGACTTGGCGAAGTTGAGAATAACTTCGCTTAAGGTAAGCGAACTTAGGAGGTAAGCGAAGTTGAGGATAACTTCACTTAGGCGAACTTATTAGGTAGCGAAGTTGTGGTTAACTTCGCTCAACCTTATATCTTCGCCGAAACCCTACTTCCAGCGTCGGCAACTTCGCCTGAAGAACAACAACTTCGCCCGAAGAACACTGAAAATATTCAGATCTGTTTTCGACAATTTAGCAGTTTCCGGTCGGTGTGACGGCTTGAATATGACGGTATAAGGTGAGTATAACACAATATCAACGAAAACGCGTCCCGCGAATAGGTCAAACGAGACGTTTTCTACACCCGCGTGAAATCCCGAACCACACAATCAGGCCAAAGCTCTGTTACCAATTGTAGGTTCGCGTACGGATCTTACACGGGATATCGCTATCTAAGTAGGTGCGGAATCCCTGCGTAGGTAGTTACGAGCGTAGAATACGTAAAACAATCACACGCGATACAAACGAACACGTTATATATTATAACTTGAAACACGTCTATTACAGACTCTCGGTACGTTCACTGAACTCAACTACTGATTCCCCTCTCATTCCACTAAACAATCCGTCGGCTACAGTATATATAGACACGACAACTTCGCCCGAAATGTTCAGGCGAAGTTGTCCATAACTTCGCTCGTTCAACAAGTTCGCCTAGGCGAACTTGTCGACAACTTCGCTTGTTCAACAAGTTCGCCTAAGCGAACTTGTTGACAACTTCGCTTACATACATAAACATAAACTTAAACATAATTACATTACAGACTCGATTACAAACGCTAGACTATGAACTACTGACATTTATGTACCAACAGACTCCCCCTTGGCAGTAGCTTCATATCTTGATCTTCAAAGCTTGTGTCTTGTAATCTGTCGTCTTCTCTCTTCATCTCTTCAAGCATGCACTCCCTGTCTAACACATACAGAAACCAACTTCTGGTACTTCTTAGCTTCCTCTTTCCAAGCAGGAATGTAGAAAATCTTCTTAGCATGTAGTACCTGCAAGTCAGCTTGAGACAGATTGACTAAGTGCATAGGATCATACACTCTCATGATCTCTTGCTCATCTTCATCCTCCATGACCGCTTCAGCAGTTTCACAATCCACGTACCACCACTTCAAGTCTTTCAAGACGTTCTTGGGCATCACCTTCATCGGCACTTCTTTTAAATGACGGACTGGTTTATACTTCATAACCATCCATGGTTTGCCGTCTGCCCTCATCCCTCTATCTTTGTCTTCTACTAACTTCCCTTTCTGAGGCTTCAGAAGTTCAAACTTTTTATCTTTAATGGCCTCCTTCCAAACAATTTTCCCAATTACTCTCGCCATGTTATCATCACTTCTGTTTATCAGCCCAGTCTTGCTAAGTCTTTCACCTCACACTCCGGTAAGGTATTCAGGGATCTTAACATCTTCTTGAAGTACTGAATGCCGTCGTAACGTTTGATCACAAATAGTTTCAACTCTTCATCGTACAACCAGCATATGATTCCCTTCTTTGATTCTTTATATCCCTTTATATTATACGACTTTTTGAACATCGTCGGTACTGCTGGCTTCTTCGTCTTTACAAACCACTGAGCGCAGCCTTCCTTCCAGTTTGGCTGATCTTCCCACTCAGTGTTGTCAACCGCAGCATCTTCACATATAGTCGACTGTTCAACCACAGGGATCTCATGCTCTACATTTTCTTCAACAATCTCTCCTTCTTCTATCACATTCTCAACCACAATTTCTGCACCAATCTTTTCGATCTCATCGATTGGCAGAACATCATCTTCATTTATCAACTCATCATCCTCTAACATATCGTCTATCTCTTTCAGCGCATCAATCATATCATCAACAATCTCAACATCTTCAACCACATCCACATCATCACCAACAGCAACCACATCATCACCAGCGGCAGACTCCCCCTCAGCTGTGGAAGCCTTAAGAGCTATAGTAGTTCTTGGCAACTCACCACCTGCACCTTCCGGTGCATTGGGATCATCGTCTTGATCATTTCTTCTTTTCGTCCTCAGCTCGTCGCCTCTACAGCTCATCTCCCCCTGAGATGCCAAGAACACCTTCAAGGCATCTATAATATCGCTATAGTAGTTGTTGACAACTTAAACATAATTACATTACAGACTCGATTACAAACGCTAGACTATGAACTACTGACATTTATGTACCAACAAACTTCTAGCCAATTGGTGAAATAGTCGACAACTACCAGCAAGAACTTTACCTTCCCTGCTGCTTCGGTGAATGGACCAACAATGTCCATTCCCCACTTGTAGAATTTCCAAGAAGCAATAGTGGGTACCATGTTGTGCTTCGGTTTGATTTGACGGGAGCGTGGAGCTGACAAGCTTCACATTTGTGGATGGCCTCTGTGGAGTCCATGCGCATTGTCGACCAATAGTATCCAAGGTTCATTAACCTAGTTACCATCAACCTTGGACCGGGATGTGTCCTGCAAATGCCTTCGTGTACTTCCCTCCCAAGATAGTTGCTCTAATCTGGTCCCACACATCGCCGCAAGGGACTCAGATATCCCTTCTTGTATATGACATTATCTTCTGTCACATATTGTTTAGCCTTAAGTTTGAGCTTTAGGGCTTTTCCTTCGTTAGTAGGAACCTTCCCTTCTTTGAGGAACTTTATTTTGGGATCATCCAAGTGATCCCTTCTTCTTCAATGATGTCTTGTACTTCTTGTTCCTCAATTGATGGGCTCTTCAAGGCTTCCACCAGTACCTTCTTTGTTAAGTGAGCGAGGGTTAGGGAAGCTAGCTTATCTTCTGTCACATATTGTTTAGCCTTAAGTTTGAGCTTTAGGGCTTCTCCTTCGTTAGTGGGAAGCTTCCCTTCTTTGAGGAACTTTATTTTGGGATCGTCCAAGTGATCCCTTCTTCTTCAATGGTGTCTTGTACTTCTTGTTCCTCAATTGATGGGCTCTTCAAGACTTCCACCAGTACCTTCTTTGTTAAGTGAGCGAGGGTTAGGGAAGCTAGCTTACTGAGGGCATCAACTTACTTATTCCGGGTTTTGGATACTTGAGTTAAGCTACAACTTTTGGATTCCTTCATTAGCTCTTTGACCATCTACTTATACTTTAACATCGAAGGTTCCCTTGCTACAAATTCGTTATTCACTTGGCTTGCCACCGATCTTGTATCAACAAAGGCACTTATTTCTTGAATCTTCATCACTTTTGCTAGGCGAAGCCTTGCGATCAAAGTTCGTATGCAATTTCATTATTGGTACATGGGAACTCTAGTCGGATCGCATAAGTATATTCGGTTCCTTGGGGGTCTGTAATTATTAGACCAGATACGAAACCTTCTATGCTCGATGCTCCATCAGTGTATAGTGTCCACATCCCCAAGGGGATAGCAGGTTCACCTTCTTGCAACTCGTTTACCTCCATAGATTCGTATGGTTTTCAATTAGAAAACAACCAAGACTTGAGCGTTGATTTCCTTTCTAGGCTCGCACGCTATGTTGTGTTCACCTAAGCCGATTGCCCATTTGGCTAGCCTTCCTGCTATTTATGGGCTTTCCTAGATGGACCTTATAGGCTTGTCTGTGACCACCTTCACTTGATGAGATTGGAGGTATGTTCCTAGCCTTTTGGTTGTGTGAACAAATGCTAGGATAAGCTTCGTGATGGCGGTGTAATTGAGCTCAGCTTCTCGTAGTGCCCTGTTGATGAAATAGATTGTGATTTGGACTTTGTCATATTCCATAATAAGCACTGAGCTTATAGCTTCCCTTCCTACCAAAAGGTAAACCATAATTACATCGGAGCTGCTAGAGTAGGCAAGGAAGCTAGATACCGCTTTAGGGCTAGGAAGGCAGCTTTTGCCTCACTAGTACATTAAACATATTTCTTTTCATTACAATTCTTCAAAGTTTTAAAGCAAGGTAAAGACTTCTCTTCTGATTTTGAAAGAAATCGTTCGAGTGCAACAATCTTACCATTGAGGCTTTGAATCTCCTTATTTGTTTTTGGACAATGTAAATTAAGTGCAACAAACTTATACCTTATGTGGGTTAGCTTTTATGCTTTGTTTATAAATTAAGTGACCCAAGAATTTACCTTCTTCGTATCCAAATGAGCATTTGACTAGATTGAGCTTCATGTTGACGCTTCTAACATATTGGAATGTCTCTTCAATGTCTTTGAGCATTACTTCTCACTTTTGCTTTTAATTACCAAGTCATCAACATAACCTTCCATGTTCTTTCTAATTTGATTTGAGAAGGTGTTGTCGATCAATCGTTGGTATGTAGCCCCGACATTCTTCAAGCCAAAGGGCATCTTTCAATAGTAGAAGATTCCCTTATTGGTGTGGAATGCGGTCTTCTCTTCGTCTATAACCTTCACTAAAATCTGGTGGTAGCCCTTGTAAGCATCTAAAAAGCATTTGATTGGAAGTCTGTAAGGGAGTCTATCTTCCAATCTATCTCTGGTAGGGGGTAGCTATCACTGGGACAAGCTTTGTTAATATCCTTGATATCCACACACATTCGCCAAGATCCATCAGATTTTTGACCTTAACGGGGTTATCAATCCAAGAATGGTATCTTACCTCTCGAAGTATAACGGTTTTGACAAGCTTGTCCACCTCATTGTAAGCAGCTAAGCTTCTTTCAGCAGCCAAGCTTCTCTTCTTTTGAGCGAATGGTTTATGAGTGGGTGAGATGTTCAAGGAATGTTTAGCGTATTCCCGTAGAACCCATGTCATGTCGTTTGGACACCATACAAAAACATCTTTTTTGTAATAACGTTATTAGCTTACTCATGGTCTAAGAGGAAGCTTGCAATTGACTTTGATGGTTTGTTCAGGGTAAGCTTGATTGATGCTTATTTCTTGTACAAGGTCATCTTCTATGTCTTCATTGAGCTCCCATGATTCTTCTACGACAGCTATGAGTATAGGTTCTTGAGTTGGTATCATCGTAGCTATCCCTCCCGTGGTAGGGAATTTCATCTTGCCATGGACAATGGATACTACTGCATCAAAAGTTATAATTCTGGTTCTTTTAATGAGTATATTATAGTTAGATTGGTACCTAACCACTGTGAAGACAAGATTCTCAACTACAGAGAGGTCTCCGTCTCTCAACTGAAGGTCCAAATTGAGCTTCCTAAGGGGAACTACCTTCTCTCCAGTGAAAATTCTAAGAGAGTTGTTAGTTTGTTGTAGTTATTTTTTAATTTTTTGAGAGAGATTTAGGAAACATCTTTCATACATAAGCTTAACTTTTATAATTCCATTGCTGCCCCACAGTCCATGTAAGCTCCGTCTATGGGGAAGCCATTAAGCTTAACTTTTACAATGACTGGAGTTGTGACTTTTTTGTGAGGGTTGGTCGAAGGGAAGCATATGCACTATTGGTACCATGCGAGCGTTCGTTGCCTTTTTTTTCGTGTTCACTCCGAACACTTTCTTTCCGCCCCCTCTATCTTCTTTTGGATCCTTGAGTAGGTGAGCTAACTCACCACTTTGAACGGACTCTTCATTATGCTTCTTCAATTGGAAACAATATATGGTAAGGTGCCTAATTCCATTGTGAAAGGCACAAAACTTTCCCGTGTCCTGCTTGCATGTCGATTTGGACAATGGACGGGGAGGATGAAACTTGTGCTTCTCCTCCTCGGAGGCTAGGATTTCTTGTGGAGTTTCAGTTAGCACGGAGAAGATCAGCTTGTCTTTCTCTTGTGGTTTTTTATGCCGAGAAAAATGGCTTCTATCATCTGACCTTCTATGCTCGTGGTACTTCTAAGGGTGCTTCTCAACGAAGGACTGTCACCGAGGCTTCTTCCCTTATAAAGGGTAGCTTCTCCAGTTTCTATGGTCGTGCTTCCTTGTTTCATGATTATCCAAGGCTTCCTCTCCCCGAAGGTATACTTGTGTTCTTTCGAAGGCTTCTTTCATTTCTTAAATTGTTTGAGGAATGTTTTTGTGGAACCTTCTTACTATTCATTGTTTAAGGAATGGTTTTGTGGAACCTTCTTACTAGCTTCTTGGATTTTATGTCGTTCATGTAGCAGGCCACACTCATCTTTTTTTGAAGAACCACTGTAATTCAAGCATTCTTTCTTGTATCTATCCATGAAGACTCTAAGGTCCTCATTTTCTTTTTGTCTGATTTGATGTAGGACAGGTGCGTCTTTAGTGCAGCTTAGTTTTTAGTGAAGTTGGTCAAGAATCTTTGATATAAGTCATCAAAGGAGGCTATGCTTCTCGACGGAAGGGTGTTAAACCAAAGTCTGTCAGGTCCTAGTAAATTTTGCATGAACATGTGACAAAACTCTGCGTTGTTCCATCTTTCTACGTTAGCTGCTACCGTGGAGATTTGAAGATGATATGATATTCGGGGTCTTCTGTTTCATCATAGGTCTTAACGTTAGTGGGCATCTTGATTTTTGTTTGGAAAACAAAGTTTGCTATCTGTTCAGAGAAGCATGACCAAGGTTGACTACTTGTAAGTTTGGTAAGGTTCCAGGTGTGTCAAGTCACCTATGTTAGTGGCGTTGACACTTGGAACTTGGGTTACCACAGGATGGTTTATAGCTGGGAAGACTTGAAAAGCTTGCCATTGTAAGGTTTCCTGCCATGGTTGGCTATACTAAGGCATCATCAAGGCAGTCGTCTGTGCGTATGTCATACCATGAAGCATGAGACCTGCCTATAGGTAAGCTTGAGGCATGGAGCATGTTTCTTCTACCATTGGTGCTTTTATCATGCTTCTAGCAAGAGGTAATGACATCAAAGATTTTTCCTTGGAGGTACTTGTTGAGGGAGGTACCACAGTGGGTGAGCTTTGAAAATGTTGTTCCATTAGGGGTTATGGGTGAAGATGTGAGGCTTACCATTTCACGAGGATAGCATGTGCTCTCATTTTCTCCTATATGTGAGCTGTTCCTTGAGCGTTTCTTCTCGATGGAGAAGGTGTTCTCATGTTTAATTGACGAGGTATGGGGGAAAGTGTTACCTCATGTGCTTCGTTATAATCTAAGCTTATTCTTACCCCCTTTAGCTATTCCTGAGCATAATTGTTCATCAGCTCCCTGAGCTGGATGAAATTCGGTTTAACACCCTCCGACGTCATATCAATTCTTTTCAACGGAAGGAGAAATCCACTCCTTGGGGAAAATGTTCCATTCCTAGATAAGGGTGGTTTTTGGAAATCAAGTTATTATGATGACATGACCAAAGGCCTGCTCATTCCGGCGAACTACATCTAATGTTTTCCTCCGCGCGAGGAACCATTTCCTGGCTGCTCACCATTCATAGGAGCACTTTGATTAGGATCACCCTTTTCATCCATAAGAGGATAATACTGGAGAACAATTGAGCTAAAGCTACTGTGATTGCTTTTCTAAGTAGCGCTAGCCCCACGATGGGCACCACTTGTTTCTACAACGAATATAACAAACAATGACAGTATGACGGTTCAAGAGTGTGATCCTATCGAAGCTTCGTGTCCTGCAAATAATTAAATAAGAAACATGATCGGTTAGTCTCACCGCAGGAGAGGGTCTCTTGCGATCAACCTCCAACGTGAGAATAAGTAATCTAGTCTTTAAGTTGATAAGTATGAAGAGAGAGTCTAAAGAGAATAGAATGAATGAGAATGATAATACCTTTGGTTAAACGTTCTATATATAGGAAGTCGGAAGCTTCCTGGGGAAGCTAAAGTGTCTTAAGTAGTAAATTCCAGCTCTCCTTTTACCTCATGCAGTGTGGGTGCATGCCAATTCCGTATAACCTGCGGTGAACTTTTATTTAGTCTTGTAGTTGCTTTTACTTTATGAAGGTACCACCTATGACTTTTTCTGACATTACTGTAGCATGAGCTTCTTGGTCAACTCAGGAATCTTGTTGGGCAAGTGTCAAGCTTCCATGTTTGGCAGCTTATGCTTGCTTCTCTTTTATTCATAAGCTTCCCTAGCTTGTGAGCAGCTTCTTTTTAGCTAGCTAGCTAAGCTTATGCTTGCTTCTCTTTTATTTTATAGAAAGATTAAATAAAAGGATAAAAATAAATAATAAACATAATCTCTAAGATGGGTCTATCACACGATAAGGATTTGGTGCGTGTATGCTTGCATGCAACATTGCAACACTAGGAGTATTATTGAGGAAACCAGGATTGACGACACACTTATGAGCCACATGCATTAAGTAATTGTTGGCTACTATCTATAGACAAGAACTTAAGATGATGGTGAACTGCTTTTGTGGTTGCTTATTTAATTTGGAAATTCTCGAAATATCCAATTAATGGAGAGAAATTTCATTTTTGCCCACATAAATAAAATAATAATTTCATTTAATAATACAAACACAAAAACCCTAACACAAATAATTTTTGTCCTATTAGTGGACATAAATTCCAATTAGAGGAACTTGATATGTGCCACCACATGCATCTTTCAAGACCTAATAGCCTCCAACGCACGTCTTTCATGACCTGTTAGCCTTTAACGCGTCTTTCACGACCTGTTAACCTCTAACACGTCTTTCACAACATGTTTGGCTTATTAATTGTTTTTTTAATATTACGTTATTATAATTAATTTATCCATGTTTTGGTCAAAATTCAACGAAGCAATAGTTGAGCAAATTCGTTAGGTGAGGTGGTGTGATTTTTTCAGTAACAGAGTAAGTGAATGTAGTAAAAGTAAAGGTGAACACAACGATATAGCGAGGAAAATCCTAGGATCCTGGTAAGGATCTTCGGAAAAACGTTGGGAGGGGAAAATTACCCTTGCCTCAATTATTTAATATGAAAATGGTGATTACAGCTCGAGAACTAATTGAGAATGAAATCTAATGACAAATGTGAGTAAATCAAGTGCAGAGTGTGTCCTACAACGTTCGTAATAGCCTCATTTATATAGAAAATGAAAAAAAACAACAAATTCTATAAATCTGAGAACCCTAGCCGCCATGACCATTTGAAGACGTGTTCTCCAATCTCACGTGTATTCTAACTTGGTCATATGTTCTTTCAGGTAGAACAACTCAACTAGACATTGCAGATATTATACTTTCGCATAACCTGCAAACACAACATATATATAACCACTATAGTCAGTTAGTTCATGATCCTGCAGTTAGTTGGGAATCCAAGATATCAGGATACTCGTCAGGATCACGCTAGGAACAAAATGACCCAAAACCGAACCGAACAGTTTGTATATTAAAAAAACCAAAGACTTTTGTTTTGATTTTGGTTTTACCTAAAAACCGAACCGAACCAAAACGTGCACAAACCTACTCCAGGCATCTCAAGTATGGGCATGCAAGATTTTTCTTAAAGATAATATCATTTAAGACGATGAACCTAGATACCTTCATAAGAAAGGATTTAGGATTCTCATTCTTAGGGATCTCGTTGTGTTGCAAATATCTCTTGATTGGTTGAATCCAGTATTCCCGATTAGCTTAAGGATCCTGATCAGCAGTATTTTCAGAATCCGTTACTTCATTAACTTGGGGATTTTGCTTCGCAGCTTATTTAAGTGTTTCTTCTTTATTAAGTGAAGGCACATTTGTAGCGGGATTCGGGATATGTATGGTTGGAATTTTCATTTTCGTTGGGATCCTGAAGGTAGATCCAAGATTTTTCAAGGCGTCTGCTTCAGCATATTCCACCCTAGGGTTCAATAATAAAATATTCTTTGTCAGAATTTTAACTATATGAAGATATTCGGTTAGTTTTTCACTTCTAACATCATAGAAGCCATTGAAATGGTTAGTAATCAATAAGGAACCCACAAACACATGAATATTCTTAAATTCTAAATAGAAATTAGATAACTGAAGGTCAACAATTAAAACTTCAAACTCAGCTTCATTATTGGTGGCCTGGAAATCACATCTGTGGCGATTTCAGGATGATTCCTAAGCCTGTCCCCCTGACATTTGAGGCCCCATCAGTAAACAATATCCACTTATCCTTATCCTGGTCTAGTTGTTGAACTTCCCAGTCATCTTCCTGCTGGATATAACTAATGAAATTAGCCACAAAGTCTGCTAAAGCTTGGGATTTAATTGCTGTCCTAGGATCATAAACTAAATCATAAGCACTCAATTTGACTGACCACTTAGCCATCCTACCAGACATTTCAGGCTTTCTCAAAACATTTTTAACAGAATAATTAGTTTTAACGAAAATAGTATACGTCTCAAAATAGTGTCTTAACTTGGCAAATGCCATAACTAAAACTTAAATTAACTTTTCTAAATGAGAATTGTTAGGGCATAAATATTTTGTCCTGAGGATATGTTATCCTTATGATACTTCTGGATCATTTATCCCTCATACGTGTTCCAGGATTGTGTCAGGATCAAGAATCCTCGGTACTTATTATTAACTAATGATTGTTTCCTTTGTATAACATTATATCTGACAGATGTAACGGCTAAGAGACCTGGTTTACCCCCTATTTCACATTCTAAGTGATGGAGCACGTGGTCAAAGTGGCTTTTACGTTTATAGTGAGATAGTGGCGGATTTTTTGGAAAATTAGTTATTATATTTATTATTTATAACGTCATTGAGTTATGATCAGTTAAGGCTCGTTACACAACACACCCTATACATAGTACACCAGCTACATTGGCAGAAAAGGGTCCAGAAACACACACTTAGGATTATCGTAAACACCTTCATATTTTCCAACCTTGTATTCTCATTTTCTTGATTAATATAGTGGTGATAGACAATTGTCATCACCCGAGATTTTTATGCCAGCGATCCTCTAAAGATCAAGGGATTTTCCACATATAAATCTTTGTGTTCATTGACATATTTCATATACAATTACAAAAACCAAGTCCCACAATTACTACCTTGGTTACTTGATCCTTCGTACCATTTTTTATCAAAACAATTTGGCGCCCACCATGGGGCAATTGGTTCTTTAATCCCGAAAATTCTCTATCAATATTCTACCTTTTTAGCCAATACCACCATCAATGGCCTCTCAACAAACCTCTGCTTCAACCGCCATGCCTTCATCAGTTTCTCTCTCATCAAGAGACTCTTTTCCAATGCCTCCTCTAGCCGCGAGAGTACCAAGGACTATTGTTGCTGAAAGCAAAACAGAGATTCCAGTCTTCCGTTGCTAAAAGACTACTACTGCCACTTCTGGGGTAACCTCTAACAATGATGTTTATGCTATGTTTTCGCAGGTTAAGGCATATATGGAGCAGCAGCACATGACTAACCAGAAGATCCTACGTTAGATAGAAGAATAAGAGGCCATTGGAGGATCAGACTCCTTTGATGTCAAGGATGTTGGATTTCACTACTCCAAGATCTGTGGCTCAATAAACTCAAGGATCCTCCATCTTCCAGCAAGGATTATCCATCCTTCAACCAGGATCCATGGGTCAGCAAGGATCATCTATCCTTCAAGCAGGATCCATGGGTCAGCAAACTCAAGGATCCTCTTTCCTTCAGCAAGGATCATCCTCCCTTCAGCCAGAATCCTCTGGATTGTATCTTCAAGTATCCTTCAACTTTCAACCTCAAGGATCCTTCATGTAGAATCAAGGATCCTCGGGACTTCAACATCAAAGGTTATCGGAGGTCCATGAAGGGGACATCTACCGTAGCAGATGTTTCTTATCTTGGCTACTCTTCTGGGATGCCAATGTTTAGCCAACAACGAGGTAATCCTTATAATCATATATCCTTAGATATTAACCTTGGTTCCATGCAGGATAAAAGTATCAACCAGGTCATGGCCAAGGAGCTACAGAAACAAAAGGATATGATATCCAGTGTACCAGGAAAGGTCTAACCCATTCCTGAATGTGTACGATGGTACCACCGATCCAGAAAAAGTTATCAAGATTTGCTCCACCAATATGTGATGTTGAAATCCCAAAATGCTTCCAAACCCCCCAATATGAAGGTGAACGATGGTACCACCGATCCAGAAGAGCATATGGCTCAGTACAGGGAGAGGATGGAGATCAACCCTATTCCTAAGAGACTCAAAGAGGCATGCCTATTCAAAGGCTTTGGATCCACTTTAACAGGATCCCCACTCAAATGGCTGCTAAGTCTTCCTCCCTATCCTGTTAATTCTTTTTCGCACTTAGTAAATTTGTTCAATAGCCAATTTTCTTATAGTAGAAAATTAGAGAAATTAACTAGTGATTTAAATAGAGTTGTCCAACTTCGTAATGAATTTTTAAGGGATTTTGTTACAAAGTTTGGAAGGGAGGCCTTACAAATCTCGAATCTTGACATGGCTACGGCTGTTAAGGCATTCAAGATGGGATTACAAAAGGACTCCCTATTTTATGATGATCTTGTTATAACTCCATGCAGGACATTAGATGAATTGAGGAACAGGGCACTCGGGTTTATAAGATTGGAGGATGATAAAAGGATCTAATAACGGTTAGGAGCTCCAACAAAACAAGAGTCACCTGACAAGAAACAAGGATCCTCATTCAGGAACAACAATTCAAAGCCGTATTCAAAGTTCAACAACCAGAATGTCCGTGCGGTCGAAGAAGAGGATGATGATGATAAAGATTATCCAAGAATTTTCGAGTATTGCTTCTCTGTTGATACTCCTGGCTTGATATGTGCTAGGAAGGGTCTTGGAGAGAAAGCAAGATGGCCTCGGAAAAACGAGAAGACAACATCCTTCAAGGATAAGTCAAAATGGTGTGCATTCCATGAAGATTTTGGTCATTAGACCAACGACTGTATCGGTCTGAGGAGAGAAATTGGGTATCATCTCAGCAAGGGCCACTTCAAAAGACTTCTAGGAAGAAAGAAATCAAGGATCCAGGATCCTGAAGAAGTTCCACCGAAAGCAACTCCACCACCACCCGTTGCACAAGTCATCAATTTCATATCCAGTGGTTCAAATATATATGGAAAATCCTTTTCCTCGGCCAAGATACATGCTAAAGAAATTAAGTTGGAGAACGGAGAGCGACCTGTCATATCCACTACCCTAACCAATAACAAGAGAATCTTCTTCGATGAAGAAGATAAAACGAGCATCCAGGATCCTCACCATGATGGTTTGATTATAACTCTATTTATTGCTAATCATTATGTGCTTAGGATCCTAGTTGATGGAGGAAGTTCAGTTAACATCGTTCAATATGCTGTACTAAAAAGATGCACATTCCAGATTCAGAAATCATTCCCCGATCGTCCGTATTCATTGGTTTCGGTGGAGAAACTAAGAAAAAAATGGGGGACATCAAGCTTCCTATATACATTGAGGGAGTAAACTCTTATAAAAAATTTTGTGTTATAGATAACTTGTCTTGTTGTAATGTAATTATTGGCAAGCCATGGCTACATGTAATGAAAGCTGTAGCCTCTACTTATCACCAGTGTATAAAACTACCAACTCCTTGGGGGGAGTAGTGAGAATAGACGGTGACCAGGTGGAAGCTAAGAGCTACTACTCCTCATCCATGAAACCGGCGGCTAAGCAAACGGTAGCATAGCAACTATAGCAACATCCTAGGAACGTGCCAGAGGCTCAAGAACAAGACCTGAAAGAAGTATCCTTTGGATCCCGAGGACCCAGACGTAAAAGTTTTCCTAGGATCCAGTATCCCTACTGACCTTGAAGAGGATCTAGTATCCTTCCTCAAGCGACGAAAATCTACTTTTACCTTAAAACATTCTGACATGACATGTATATCAAAAGAGGTAATTACTCATAAACTAGGCCTTGATAATTCTATTATACCCATTCACCATAAGAGAAGAAAATTCACTCCTGAGAGAATTGCAATCATATAAGAAGAAGTTGAAAAACTTCTTAAGACCGGTATAATCAGAGAGGTTAAGTATCCTCGATGGTTGGGTAATGTTGTGGTTGTTTCAAAAAGAATGGAAAGTGGAGGGTATGTGTCGATTTCACAGATTTAAACAAGGCATGTCCTAAGGATCCTTTCCCATTACCACAAATTGACTCCATGGTGGATACAACAGCAAGACAAGAGATGCTTACTTTTATGGATGTTTCCTCTGAATTTCAATAAATTCAGATGGAACCATCTGACCAAGAAGACACATAATTCATGACTCCTACTGGAATATATTGCTATATTGCCATGCCTTTTGGACTAAGAAATGCATGTGCGACTTATCAACGCTTAGTCAACATTATGTTTAAATACCAACTAGGGAAGACCATGGAAGTCTATATAGACGATATGGTAGTCAAATCCAATAAGGCTGAAGATCATCTTAAGGATATATCATCGACCAATATAACATAAACCTCAACCCATAGAAATGCCATTTTGGTGTTAAAGCTGGGAAGTTCCTTGGTTATATGGTCACTAAGAGGGGTATAGAGGCTAGCCCAGAACAAATAAAGGCCATCATTATCCTGAAGTCACCCACGAATGCAAAGGATGTGCAGAGGTTAACTGACAGGATTGCAGCCTTAAACAAGTTCATCTCCCGATCTTTGGAGAAATGTAAGGATTTTTATGATATCCTTAGAAAAAATATAAAGTTCGAGTGGACGGAGAAACATGGGGCTGCACTCAAAACCTTTAAGGATTACGTATCCTCAGCACCAGCATTGATGAAACCAATAGATGGAGAGCCCCTATCCTTATACTTAGTCGTATCGGGTAATTCAGTAAGTGCTATCCTTGTAAAGGATCATGAAGGGGAACAACATCCTATTTATTATGTAAGTAAAAGTCTTCTAGATGCTGAAGCCATGTACTCTCATTTAGAAAAATTAATTCTTGCATTAATTATGGCTTCTACTAAGTTAAGGCATTACTTTGAAACTCATACTATAATTGTGAATACTAACTATCCTATCAAGAATGTTCTTAGAAAACCAGAGATGTCAGGTAGGATGGCTAGGTGGGCTGTAAAGCTGAGTGCATATGATATCCAAAATGAGCCAAGGAATGCAATAAAGTCTAAAGCACTAGATGACTTTGTGGCTAATTTCAGTAGTGATTTACAAATGGAAGCCGACTTGGAGGTCCAACAGTTAGAGGAAACTAAGGAACCTTGGATTATATTCATGGATGGGGAATCCAACGTTAGAGGAACACGTCTAGGTATTCTACTGAAATCGCCACAGGGGGACATAATACCCCAGTCTATAGCCTGTGAGTTTCAAGCCACAAATAATGAATCAGAATATGAAGCTTTAATCGCATGTTTGCAACTAGCTAAACATATGAGGATCAGGTGTCTTTAGGTGTATAAAGATTCATTGTTAATAGCTAACCACTTTAATGTCTCATATGTTGTTAAAAGAGAAAAACTAATTAAATATCTAGACATTGTGAAAGAACTGTCAAAGTTCTTTGATTATTTTAGTATTATACAGGTACCAAGGGAAGAGAATGCTGGAGTAGATGCCTTAGCAAATTTAGCTTCATCTTTGAAGGTTCCGGAAGCTACAAAAATCCCAATCATCCATATACTCTCACCAACAATAGGAGAACAAGAACTCATGGAGATAACAACTAACAAGAAAATTATGCTTTGGGATCCATTATCCTCAAATAATCAAGGATCCTAGTACCTCCCGATCAAGAAATTCCTTCAAGATGGAGAGATCCCCGACACGGAAAATCCTAAAACCTTCAGACTTAATGTATCACAATACATCTTATTACATGATATTTTGAATAGGAAATCTCTTGCATGTCCGTACTTGAGGTGTATTGAGGAACATGAAAGCCAAGATATGCTTAAAGACTTTCACGAAGGTGATTATGGTTATCACACTGGAGGCCTAGCCCTATACTCTAGGATTCTAAGAACATGTTACTTTTGGCCAACCATGAAGAAAGATGCCATGGAGTATTCAAAGAAGTGTGATGCTTGCCAAAGACGCGACAACATTCTACACCAACTAGCGTAACCTATGTATCCTATATGCTCATCATGTCCTTTTATGAAGTGTGGCATGGATATTGTAGGTAAGTTATCTAAAGCACCAGGAGGAAAAGTGTTCATGCTTTCCATGACTGATTATTTCTCTAAATGGATAGAAGCATAAGCTTTTGTACAGTCCGCAAAAAACGGTGATATCCTTCATTAAAAGAAACATTATTACAAGATTTGGTACTGTTTCAGAAATTATTTGCGAGAATGGTTCCCAGTTTATCGGGAAAAGAACCACTAACTTTTGTGAGAGTTGGGGAATAAAGTTGATCACATCTACTCCAATTCATCCTCAAGCTAATGGTCAGGCAGAATCAAAAAACAAGATCATTATCAACAATTTGAAGAAAAAGTTGGGATCCAATAAAGGTAAATGGGCTGAAGAGCTACCCTACATTCTTTGGGCTGACAGGATAACACCCAAGAATGCAACAAGTCAAACACCCTTCTCATTGGTGTTTGGATCAGAAGCTTTAATCCCTAAAGAAATGGTGGTTCCTACTGCCAGAACAAGCATCCGTGATCCTCATGCCAATGAGGGAATTCTTCTCCAAGATCTAGATACTGTTGATGAGCTTAGAGACCTAGCTAAGATCAGAATGGCAGCATATCAGCAACGAGTAGCTGAGGCATACAATAAGAATATTAGGATTCGAAGATTTCAAGAAGGAGATCTAGTTTTAAGAAAAGCTTTCCAAAATACAACTAATCCTACAGATGAAAAGCTAGCACCTATGTAGGAAGGCTCCTACCCAATCGAGTCAAAGGCAGGAAAGGGGGCATATCATCTGCTTATCAACGAAGGTGACCGACTACCAAGAGCATGGAACATCATCCATCTTAAGAAGTACTTTGTCTAGTCAAGATCACTAATCCTCTAAGGATTGAGGATCTTCAAGTTGGTAAAATTTCACCCTATCATTTATTTATTTCAAATTTATATTATTCACTAAAGGATAATATATTCTTAACAAGTATCTTTTCCAAGTTTAAATTAACAATGCAGATTTCAAAAAGAGGTCCAATGACTAAGAGGTTAGCCACCTCTCCCACACACGCAAGGTACATTGCTATTTCTTTGGAATTGCCCACGATTAAGGTGTGACCCCCGATGGTCATATCTTCCAAGGTTTAAAGGTTTTCACCTTTCTTACAAATTAGAGTTTCTATACTCTCGCCTGTAGAGCACGTTATCCTAAGTATAGTTCGGGCAGTGGGACCAGTACACGCTTAGTGCCTGACAATTTCATTGCTTTCGGCTAAACGGAGGATTCTACGATTTATGGTAGACGTACCATACCTAAGGTTTTGGCATTTTCACGTCACTCAATTTTGGGCTAAATCCCGGTTTGGGCGAGTCCCCAGTTAACATCTGTATCTTTGGGCCAGTCCCCAGTTAGGGCTTGTCCCCTGTTTGGGCTTGACCCAGTTTTTGGGCTTGTCCCCAGTTCACGGGCTTGTCCCTAGTTACATGGGCTTGTCCTTAGTTGCACGGGCTTGTCCCCAGTTTATTTTTGGGCTTGTCCCCAGTTTGTTAGGTTTAATCCCATTTAATTTGACAAGTAATATGCATCTGGTATCCTAAGTCGAACTACAATGATCTTGGATATATCAACACTTGTGGTAATTTAGGTATAATCAAACCTTATGGTATGATTTTTATTTGTCAATTTACGTTTATTTGGCTTAAATTTTTATAAACTCTTATATGTAAGGATTCTGGATCCTTAAGTTGTTTTTACAAATATATTCTAACCTTAAAGCTTTTTCTTAAGAACATTTCTCACAACTATTTATGGACTTAATCTATAACGAATATGATTTCAGAATAATAAACAACACATAAGTAGTAAAAAATTTTAAGTTATTATTATTAATAAGTCACCTGAACTTACCAAAATCCTTAACCCGGATTTCACCATGCAAAAGATGGACCATCCACCCGGGTTAAGCAGGTGTTACTAATTGTTCATAAAATGCAAGAAAAATAAAGATAGGGGCATCAAAGGCTTCATCCCCACAAAAGGAGGATCCATCCACCTTTGATACCCTCACATAAATGTCTAAGAATCATAGATCCTTAACTAACTATTGGTCGATTACAAACCCATGACTCAGGAAACATGTACTTGATTCACCGTGTCGAATTCTTAAGAAGAACGAGGATGATCAAGACTACTTTTTTGGAAAGGGAAGTTGTTTTTCAATCCCTATGTTTTTACCATTATTTGCCTCGTATTCTTGCAAGTCTTGTCTTATCTACTCTTACAGGTGGATTAGAATTTTAAAGGCAAAATGACAGTTGTGATCTTATCACTACCGCCATTTTAGGGGCAATTGTTAGGGCACAATTATTTTGTGCTGAGGATATGTTATCCTTATGATACTTCTGGATCAATTATCCTTCATACGTGTTCCAGGATTGTGTCAGGAACAAGAATCCGCAGTACTTATTATTAACTAATGATTGTTTCCTTTGTATAACATTATATTTGATAGATATACCGGTTAAGAGACCTGGTATAACCCCTATTTCGCAGTCTAAGTGATGGAGCACGTGGTCAAAGTGGTTGTTACGTTTATAGTGAGATAATGGCGTGTTTTTAGGAAAATTAGTTATTATATTTATTATTTATAACGTCATTGAGTTATGATCAGTTAAGGCTCGTTACACAACACACCCTATACATAGTACACCAGCTACATTTGCAGAAAAGGGTCCAGAAACACACACTTAGAATTATCGTAAACACTGATCATATTCTCCATCCTTGTATTCTCATTTTCTTGATTAATATAGTGGTGATAGACAATTGTCATCACCCGAGGTTTTTATGACGGCGATCCTCTAAATATCAAAGGCTTTCCTTGTATAAATATTTTTGTTCATTGACATATCACGTATACAATTACAAACACCAAGTCCCACAATTACTACTTTGGTTACTTGATCCTTCGTACGATTTTTAACCAAAACAAGAATATTTGGTTTCAACATCAACTAGACTTTTACTTACATAGTAAATAAGATGTAGTTGCTCTTCCTGATCCTTGATTGATGCAACACTTACATCGTCCTGGGATACCACCAGATAAAGGAATAATGGCTCACCATCTTCTGGCTTCAATAGTAAAGGTGCTGATGAAAGATATATTTTCGAGTCTTCAAGCACCGTATCATGTTTCTGCCCCTATTCAAACGTCTTGTTCTTTTTCAGTATATGGTAGAAATCCGTCATCTTTTTGAAGATTTTGAAATAAATCTGTTTAAGACTGCGATCCTGCCAGTCAACCTTTGGACGTCCTTCATTTTAGCTGGTTCTTTCAGGTTCACAATAACTTTGATCTGCTCTGAACTTGCTTCTTTCCCCCTTTTGGTTACCATGTATCTCAGAAACTTGGCTGCCCCATTCCAAAGTGGCACTTGGAGGGTTCAGCTTCATATTATACTTGTCGAGAATGTCAAAGGCTTCCTGGAGATCCTAGAGTTCATCCCCATATTTCTTGAATTTACCACCATATCATAGATATATACCTCCATGGTGTCCACTAGTTTCTCTTTGAACATCATGTTAACCAATCTTTGATAGGTGGCACCTACATTTTCAACCAAAAGGCATTGCATTCTAACAATATATACCTATTGGAGTAATAAATGCCGTGTTTTCTTGGTTTGAGGGTTCTATTTGGATTTGCTGTAATCCCGATAGGCGTATATAAAATTATGAAATGAATTTGATATTTCGTATAAATATACAAACAATAGTTATTTCAGAAGTTATTTAATTTTTTATTGTTAAGAGATGTAATCTAGATATGTGTTAAGAGTCAAATGGCCAAAACAAAAAATTCTACACCAGTATTTTTTTTATTCTACACCAGCTTCTTTTAAAATACATACATACTATATATATACACACACACATATATATATTATCCAACATAACAGTGGACAAGTTATTGGTATTCAGTAGTGTTTTTTTTCATGTCACATGATTCACATAACATTTATTATGAGACAAAGGTATAAACAAATTGACTACAAGTACACACTTTACCATGTGTCATTTGTGCAGGATTTAGGCATCTTCTTTGTAGTTTAATTTTTATTATCCACTGCCCAAAACTAAGCTTGTTTAATAAACAACCCTAAGACCGGGCTTCACTTATTGAGCTCCAGAGCCTAAATGAGCCTATTATTTATGTAACTTTAAACAATATATTAAATATGTATATTTTTATGATATTAATTATTATATATAAAAACTACAGTTAAAATATACAGGCAAAAAATTACAGATGTATATACATTAATTAATAAATAATAAACGAGCCGACATCTTATGCCCAGCAGTTGCATCCACCATGGAGTCTATGTGTGGCAATGGGAAAGGATCTTTTGGGAAAGCTATGTGAGGTCCGTGCAGTCGACAGAAACTCTCCACTTGCCATTTCTTCTTCTGTACTACCACTACGTTGGCTAACCATCTTGGAAACCTGACCTCCCTGATCATCCCTGCCTTTAACAATCTCTCAACCTCTTTTTGGATGACGACATTTCTTTCAGGTGCGAACATTCTTCAGTTTTATTGAATTGGCCTGAAACTTTTATCCATACCTAATTTGTGAGTAATAATGTTTTTAAAAATACCTGTTATTTCGTCATGTTTCCATGAAAAAGGTAGAGATTATGCTTTTGAGGAACTTGACCAACCGATCTTCAATATCTTCAGGAATCCCAGTTCATATCAACACTTTGATGTCAGGATCCTTTTCATCTAGTTGTACTTCTTTTACTTCTTGTCCAGCTGCTTATAAGACATCAAGCATTTTGTTTTTCGATTGCTAGGCTTGAGTTTGTTTAGTCGTAGGTTTCATCGACGAGGCATAACACTATAAACGTAACAGCCACTTTAAACACGTGCTCCATCACTTAAACTACGAAATAGGGGGTAGACCAGGTCTCTTAGCCGTTACATCTATCAAATATAATATTATACAAAGGAAACAATCATTAGTAAATAATAAGTACAAAGGATCCTTGATTCTAACAGGATCTGACTAAGGATAAAAGTAAACTACCTTCGGCATATATAATGTTATACAAAGGAAACAATCGCTAGTAAATAATAAGTACTGAGGATCCTTGATCCTGACAGGATCTGACTAAGGATAATTGATCCAAGAACATATGCCAGGATAACATATCCACAGTATGAAATTTTTGTGCCCTATTGCCCCCAAAATGGCGGTTGTGACAATATCACAGCTGTCATTTTGCTTTTAAACTCAAACCTCCTGCAAAACAGATAAGATTTGACAAACTAAACATAATTATTCTATATCTATAGAGTATATCGGGAACTTCTCTTCCGCCTATATATGCGACGTTCACGGTTACTCTATCTTATCAACTCAGCTGAAGGATAATCAAGTATCCTCTTTTACGGGAATGAAGACTTTGGTGCCCATTCATTTAATTTCCCTGAAAGTCATGAACAACTAGTAACATCTGTCTAACCCGGATAGACGAACCATGTTTAGATGGTGCAATCCGGGTTAAAGATTTTAAACCGGATGATATTAATAATAACTTAAGTTTTTGACTATTTATGTATTCGTTCTGAAATCATATTCGTTATAGATTATGTCCATAAATAGTTGTGAGAAATGTTCTTAAGAAAAAGCTTTAAGGATAGAATATCCTTGTAAAAACAAATTAAGGATCCTGAATCCTTACATAAAAGAGTTTATAAAGATTTAAGCCAAGTACATGTAAATTGACAAGTAGAAATCATACGATGAGACTAAATAGACCTAAGTTACCATAGGTGTTTGTTAGGGCTGATATTTTCTCTGCTGAGGATATGTTATCCTTGAAGATATGTCTGGATCAGTTATCCTCCCGAAGAGCTCCAGAACCATGTCGAAGATCAAGGATCCTCAGAGGTTAATATAATTAACAATTGTTTCATGTGTGTTGGTTATTGTTCAACAGAAGTAATGGCTATGTGACTTGATCCACCTTAAATTTCGCTTCTGGAAGCTACCAGCACGTGGTCAATGAACGTTGGATGACTAGTGGAATAGTGGCGGATAAATAGGACTTATTGTTGTATTTATTTTCTTTATAAACATCGAGATATGACCGATTAGATATATCACTTGTACTCTCACACACTTAGAGCATAACTCACAATTCTCTCTATACACGTTAGCAATTATTGTAACATCGATCTAATCTCCACAACCATTGTAACCCTTTTTTGTTATTAATAAATTGGTGATCGACGAGTTGTCATCACCCGGGGTTTTTTCTTTTGATCTGAACAAGATCAAAGGGTTTTTCCTCGTACCAAATCGCTGTGTTCATCTAGATTTCATTCATATATTCATTATTACCATTTTAACACTATACCTCACTTTACGGATTTAGATACATTATCCTTAGTAGATTTTTATCCAAAACAATTTGGCGCCCACCGTGGGGCAATTAGTGCTATAATCCACATTATTCCCATCAAATTTCGATCTTTTCATACCCATATCACTATCGATGGCCCCTCAATCAACCTCTTCTTTATCAACCATGCCGTCATCGGTTCCTCTCTCATCATGGACTTTGCCACCGCTGCCTCCGCCAATCATGGGAGCACAGCGGCCTGCTGCTGCTGGAAGCAAGACGCAACTACCAGTCTTCCAGTGCTCGAAAACCGCTGTTGCTGCGCCAGTGGTTAATACTAACAATGATGTTTCATCTATGTTTTCGCAGGTTAGAGTATATATGGAGCAGCAGAACAAGACCAACCAGAAGATCCCTCGTGAAATAGAAGATCTCAAGAAGATTAAGAGGCCAGCGGAGGATCACACTCCTCTGATGCCCATGATGCTGGATTTCACCAGTCCAGGAACCATGGCTCAGTTCTCGCAAGGATCATCTATCCTTCAACAGGGGTCCATTGGTCCATAGGCTCAAGGTTCCTCACTGTTTCAGCCAGGATCATCTATCCTTCAACAGGGGACCATGGGTCCACAGGCTCAAGGATCCTCACTATTTCAGCCAGGATCGTCTATCCCTCAACAGGGATCCATGGGTCAACATGCTCAAGGATCCTCATTGTTTCAGCAAGAATCATCCATCCTTCCACCAGGATCCTCTAGGTTATATCTCCAAGGATCCTATAATTCTCAACCTCAAGGATCCTTCTTTCAGAATCAAGGATCTTCAGGAGTCCAACATCAACGATCCTCCGAAGTCCATGAAGGAGATATAATCCCCATGCAGACAATAGCCTCTGGAGGACCATCTCCTATCGCAGACGCTTCTTATCCCAGATACTCATCTGAGATGCCAACACTCGCCCAGCAAAGAGGTAACTCGTATGATCATATATCCTTAAATACTAACCGTGGTTCCATGCAGGATGCAGGTATCAACCAGGCTATGGACAAGGAGCTACATAAGCTCAAGGATATGATATCTAGTGTTCCCGGGGTGATACGTCCAATCCCTCAGATACCGGAGGGAAGCCACAAGTTATCCAGATTTGCTCCACCTATCTGTGATGCTGAATTCCCTGATTTGGATAAAAATCTGCTAAGGATAATGTATCCAAATTCGTTTAGTGAGTATTAGTGCTATGGTGATGAAAACAAGTATGTATCGATTGCAAACAAAAACACACGGATTTGTTACGGGGAAAAGCCCTTGATCTGGTTTGGATTGTCGGCAAAAAAACCTCGGGTGATGAATAATCGTCTATCACCACTTTATTAATCAGAAAAGGGTGTTACAATTCTTGGAGATATTGATCAGTATTACAAAGATAGCTAAGTTAACGAGCTATGATAGAGAGAATGCTCAGGTGTGTGTGTATACAATGTGTCTTTCTAACTGATCATAATCTCAATTTAAATAGGAAAAGAATAACAAATATCCCTAATTTTAGCCTAGAATCAAGCATTTCCATAATTAGAGCTGTTTCCTTCATTATCCATACATTTTCTTAACTTGATAGCGAGATTATAGGTTGGACCTGGTCATTAGCCGTTATACCTGCCATAAATATCAAGATAACATAGGAAAATCGTTAATAAATAATAAGTACTGAGGATCATTGATCCTGACAGCATCTGCAACATATTCTAAGGATAATTGATCCATATTATATGCCAGGATAACATATCCACAGTGTCAAATTTCCGTGTACTAACAATTGCCCCCAAAATGGCGGTTGTGATAAGATTACAGCTGTCATTTTGCCTTTAAAATCAAGCTTCCTTCAAAACAGATGAGATTGTACAAGCTGGGTATAATTGTCATATATCAACCTTGGCAACTTCCCTTACGGCTGTATATCCAACACCAATAAGTTACCATAAGCGTTGATCCTTCTGTGATCCTTGTATTTGGACTTAGGATACCTGATGCAAGTAACTTATGATATTAACTGGGATTAAACCCAACAAACTAGGGACAAGCCCAAATAAACTGGGTACAAGCCCGTGTAATTGGGGACAAGCCCGTGAACTAAGGACAAGCCCAAAAAGACTGGGGACAAGCCCAAACTGGTGACTGGCCCAAAGATACGAATGTTAACGGGGGACTCGCCCAAACCGGGATTTAGCCCAAACGTGAGATAACATGAAAACGTTATAAACTGGTGGTATGGTACGTCTACCATAAATCGTAGGATCCTCCATATAGCCGAAGACGGCGAAATTGTCAGCCACTAAACATGTACTGGTCGCGCTGCCCCGGACTATATATTGGATTGCGTGCGCTCCTAGCGAGAGTGTAGAAACTCTAATTTATAAGAAAGGTGAAAACCTTTAAAACTTAGGGGATATGACCATCGGGGGCCATATCCAATCTTGGGCTAGGCCAAGGGAAATAGTAAAGTACCTTAAGTGTGAGGGAGAGGTGGCCAACCTCTTAGACATTGAACCTCTTATTGAAATCTGCATTGTTATTTAAAACTTGGAAAGAGACAAACGTTAAAAAATATTATCCTTAAATTTATAAGAATCTGAAATGAATAAGTTATCGGATAGATATTACCAATTTCAGGATCCTTGATCCTTCTGAGGATACTTGATCCTGATTAGAAAAAGTATTTCTTGAGATGAATAGCATTCCATGCTCTTGGTAACCTGTTGCCTTCCATAGTCAGCAGGTGATATGCCCCCTTTCCGGCTTCTGACTCGATCAAGTAGGGGCCTTCCCACTTAGGTGCTAGATTTCCATCTGCTGTATTAGTTGTGTTTTGGAAGGCATTCCTCAAAAATAGATCTCCTTCTTGAAATCTTCGAATCCTGATATTCTTGTTGTATGCCCCGGCTACCCTTTATTGATATGCTGCCATTCTGATCTTAGCTAGGTCTCTGAGCTCATCAACAGTATCCAGATCTTGGAGAAGGATTTCATTGTTGGCTTGAGGATCACGGATGCTTGTTCTGGCAGTAAGAACCACCATCTCCGTAGGGATTACAGCTTCTGAGCCGAACACCAATGAAAAGGGTGTTTGACCTGTTGCATTCTTTGGTGTTGTTCTATCAGACACCAATGAACATATGGTAGCTCTTTGGTCCACTTGCCTTTCTTGGATCCTAGTTTCTTCTTCAAGTTGTTGATAATAATCTTGTTACTTGATTCTGCTTAACCATTAGCTTGAGGATGAATTGGTGTGGAGGTAATCATCTTAATCCCTCAACTGTCACAAAAGTTAGTGGTTCTTTTCCCGATAAACTGGGAACCATTGTCACAAATAATTTTTGAAGGGATACCAAATCTAGTAATAATATTTCTTTTAATGAAGGATATCACCTCTTTTTCGCGGACTTGAACAAAAACTTCTGCTTCTATCCACTTTGAAAAGTAATCAGTCATTGCAAGCATGAATACTTTTCCTCCTGGCGCTTTAGGTAGCTTACCTACGATATCCATGCCCCATCATGAAAGGCCATGATGAGGATATATGATACATAAGCTCTGCTGGCTGATGCAGAATATTGCCATGTCTTTGACATGAATCACACTTCTTTAAGTACTCCATGGCATCTCTTTTCATGGTAGGCCAGAAGTATCCTGTTCTCACAATCCTAGAGAATAGGGCTATACCTCTAGTATGATTACCGCAATCTCCTTCGTGAAAGTCTTTGAGCACCTTTTAAATTTCAGGATCTTCGATACATCTCAAGTATGGACCTGCAAGAGATTTCCTATACAGAATATTATTTAATAAAATGTATTGTGATACCTTAAGTTTGAAGGACTTAGGATTCTCTGTGGCTGGAATGTCTCCATTTTGAATGAACTTCTTGATCGGGAGGATCCAAGAACCTTGATTTTTTGAGGATAATGGATCCAAAGGCACAATTTCTTTGTCAGTTGTTATCTCCCCAACTTCTTGTTCTCCTATTGCTGGAGAGAGTATATGGATGATTGGGATCTTCGTATCTTCTGGAATCTTCAATGATGAAGCTAAATTTGCTAAAGCATCTGCCCCAGCATTCTCTTCTCTTGGTTCCTGTATAATACTAAAAGAATCAAAGAACTTTGATAGTTCCTTCACAATATCTAGATATTTGATAAGTTTTTCGCCTTTAACAGCATATGAGCCATTAAAGTGTTTAGCCATCAATAAAGAATCTACATATACTTGAAGATACCTGATCCTCATATGTTTAGCTAATTGCAAACCTGCGATCAGAGCTTCGTATTCCGCTTCATTATTGGTGGCTTGGAATGCACACGCAATGGACTGGGGTATTATGTCCCCCTGTAGCTATTTCAGTAGGATACCCGATCCTGTTCCTCTTACGTTGGATGCTCCATCAGTAAAGAGGATCCAAGGATCCTTGGTTTCTTCCAGTTGTTGAACCTCCAAATCAGCTTCCTCTTGTATGTCATTACTGAAATCAGCCACAAAGTCTGCAAGAGCTTGTGACTTAACGGTTGTTTTGGGCTCATACTGAATATCATATGCACTCAATTTTATAGCCCATTTGGCCATCCTTCCAAACAACTCTGGTTTTCTAAGCACATTCTTAACAGGATAATTAGTTCTTAAAATAATAGTATGTGTTTCAAGATAGTGTCTCAACTTGGTTGAGGCCATAATCAAAGCAAGAATTAATTTTTCAAGGTGAGAATACCTGACCACTGCATCTAATAGGCTTTTACTTACATAATATACCGGGTGCTGTTTTCCTTCATGATCCTTGGCCAGAACAGCACTGATTGCATTACCTGACACAGCTAAGTACAGAGACAGCGGCTCACCATCAATTGGCTTCTTCAAAGCAGGCGCTGAGGATAGATAATCCTTAAGAGCTTTTAGTGCATCTTCATGCCTTTAAGTCCATTCAAACTTTTTTATTTTTCCTCAAGATATCATAGAAGTCTTTGCACTTCTATGAGGATCTGGAAATGAATCTGTTGAGAGCAGCTCTTCTTCTCGTCAGTCTCTGGACATCTTTAGCATTCACGGGAGACTTTAAATTAATGATGGCTTCTATCTGTTCGGGGCTCGCTTCTATTCCCCTTTTGGTCACCATGTATCCTAGAAACTTTCCAGCCTTAACACCAAAATGGAATTTTGACGGGTTCAGTTTCATGTTATATTCGTCAAGGATATTGAATGCTTCTTTAAGATCTCTAACATGATCCTCAGCCTTCTTCGACTTCACTACCATGTCATCTATATAGACTTCCATGATTTTGCCTAACTGATCCTTGAACATCATATTGACCAATCTTTGATATGTTGCCTTGCATTTCTTAGTCCGAACGGCATAGCAATATAACAATATATGCCAGTTGGAGTCATGAATGTTGTATCCTCTTGATCAGATGGTTCCTTCTGAATTTGTTGAAATCTAGAGGAAGCATCCATAAAGGTAAGCATCTCATGTCCTGTCGTTGCATCCACAATAGAGTCTATATGCGGTAAAGGGAAAGGATCCTTGGGGCATGCCTTATTTAAATCGGTGAAATCGACACACACCCTCCACTTTCCATTCTTTTTTTAAACAACAACCACATTAGCCAACCATCGAGGATATTTAACCTCTCTGATCATACCGGCCTTAAGAAGTTTTTTAACTTCTTCTTGTAGATTGCGTTCCTCTCAGGAGCGAATTTCCTTAGCTTCTGATGGACGGGTTTAATAGAATAATCAAGGCCCAACTTATGAGTAATTACCTCCTTTGAAATACTTGTCATGTCTGAATGTCTGAAGGCAAATGTGGGTTTTCGTCGCTTTAGGAAGGATATTATATCCTCCTCGATCTTGTCAGGGATACAGGATCCTAGGAACACCTTTGTGTTTGGAT
Organism: Bidens hawaiensis; assembly: GCF_021521415.1. NCBI lineage: Eukaryota > Viridiplantae > Streptophyta > Magnoliopsida > Asterales > Asteraceae > Bidens > Bidens hawaiensis. The sequence goes on from NW_027500116.1 coordinate 49,340, forward strand.
TTTCAGGATCTAAAGATACTTCTTTTACTTCTCGCTCCCGAGCTTCCAGCATATCCCTAGGATGTTGCTGTAATTTCTATGCTATCGTTTGTTTAGTTGTCGGCTTCATTGATGAAGAATAGTAATTCTTGGCTTCCACTTGGTCACCATCTATCCTTACTACTCCCCAATGAGTTGGTAGTTTGATGCACTGATGGTAAGTAGAGGCTACAGTCTTCATTCCATGTATCCAAGGCCTGCCAAGAATAATGTTGCAACAAGAAAGACTGTCAATAACATAAAACTTTTGGTAAGAGTTTAACCCTTCGATGTATATTGGGAGTTTGATGTCCCCCAATGTTTTCTTAGTTTCACCACTGAAACCCACTAGCACCGACGTTCTCGGGATTATTTCCGAGTCCGGGATGTTCATTTTCTGTAGTACGTCATGTTGGATGAAATTCCACCATCAACTAGGATCCTGCGCACATAATGGTTAGCAATAAATAAAGTTACAATCAAATCGTCGTGGTGGGGATCCTGGATGCTTGTCTTATCTTCTTCATCGAAGAAGATTCTTTTGTCAGTCGTCAAAGTAGTGGATATGACTGATCGTTCTCCGTTCTGTAACTTTGTTTCTTTGGCGTGTCTTTTTGCTGAGGAGAAAGAAGTAGCGCATATATCTGAGCCACAGGAGATGAAGTTGATTACTTGTGCGTCTGGTGGGGGTGGAGTTGCTTTCTGTGGTACTTCTTTAGGATCCTGGATCCTAGACTTTTTTCTTACCAAGAGCTCTTTGAAATGGCCCTTGCTCAGGAGGTATCTAATTTCCCTCCTTAAGCCAATACAATCGTCTGTCTGATGGCCAAAGTCTTCATGGAATGCACACCATTTGGACTTGTCTTTGAAGGATGTTGTTTTCTCATTTTTCGAGTCCACCTCGCTTTCTCTCCAAGATCCTTCATGGCACAAATCAAACCATGAGTATCAACAGAGAAGCAATACTCGGAAATACTTGGGTAGTCCTCATCATATTCTCCTTCTTCAACTGCCCGGACATTTTGATTGTTGAATTTTGAGTCTTTGTTCATGTATGAGGATCCTTGTTTCTTGTTAGATGGATCTTGTTTTGTTGAAGCTCCTAACCGTTCCTGGATCTTCTTGTCATCCTCTAGCCTTATAAATCTGAGTGCCCTGTTTCTGACTTCATCTAAATTCCTGCATGGGGTCATCACAAGATCGTCATAAAATGGGGAACCCCTTTGAAGTCCCATCTTGAATGCCTCAACAGCCGTAGCCATATCAAGACTAGGGATTTCTAGGGCCTCCCTGCCAAACCTTGTAACAAAATCCTTAAGGGATTCATTATAAGGTTGGACAACTCTATACAAATCACTAGTTAACTTCTCAAATTTCCTACTGCAAGAAAATTGGCTGTTGAACAAGTTAACTATATGTGAAAAAGAAGTAACGGACTAGGGAGGAAGACTTAGCAGCCATTTTAATGCAGATCCTACTAGTGTGGATCCAAAAACCTTGCATAGACAAGCCTCCTTGAGTTTTTCAGGAATTGGATTGATTTCCATTCTCTCCCTGTATTGAGCCACATGCTCTTCGGGATCAGTTGTCTCATCATACACCTTCATGTTGGGGGTCTGAAATCGTTTTGGGACTTCAGCATTACAAATAGGTGGAGCAAATCTGGACAACTTGTGGGTTCCTTCTGGTATTTCAGGAATCGGACGGACCACTCCTGGCACACTGGATATCATATCCTTAAGCTTCTGAAGTTCCTTAGCCATAGCCTGGTTGATACATGTATCCTGCATAGAGCCAAGGTTAGTGTCTAAGGATATATGATTATACATGTTACCTCTCAGTTGATTAAACGTTGGCATCCCAGAAGTGTAGCCAAGATAAGAAGCATCTGCTAGAGGAGTTGGTCCACCATAGGTAATGGTTTGCATGGGGATTATGTCTCCTTCATGAACCCCTGAGGATCTTTGATGTTGCACCCCTGAGGATCCTTGATTCTGCCATTAAGATCCTTGAGGTTGGGAGCTGAAGGATCCTTGGTGATACATCCCAGAGGATCCTGGTTGAAGGAACGAGGATCCTTGCGTTTGCTGACCCATGGATCCCTGTTGAAGGATAGATGATCCTTGTTGAAGGAACGAGGATCCTTGAGTTTGCTGAACCATGGACCCTTGTTGAAGGATATGTGATCCTTGATGGAAGATGGAGGATCCTTGAGTCTGTTGAGCCACAGATCCTGGAGTAGTGAAATCTAGAATCTTGGGCATCAAAGGAGACTGATCCTCAAGTGGCCTCTTATTCTTCTTGAGATCTTCGATTTCACTTAGGATCTTCTGATTGATTTTGTTATGTTGCTCCATGTATGCCTTAACCTATGAAAACATAGCAGAAACATCATTGTTAGAGTTAACCACCGATGTGGCAGCCACTTCTTTGAATTCTGAAATACTGGAATTTGCGTCTTGTTTCCAGCAGCATCAGCCCTCGGTGCTCCCGTGATTGGAGGGGGCATCGGCGGCAAAGTTCTTGATGAGAGAGGAACCGAAGATGGCATGGTTAATGAAACAGAGGTTGATTGAGAGGCCATTGATAGTGATATGGGTATGAAAGGTTGAATATTGATAAGGTATTTTCTGGATTATAGTACCAATGGCCCCACGGTGGGCGCCAAATTTTCTGGAAAAGCCCTTGATCTGGTTCGGGTCGCCGGCACAAAAACCCCGGGTGATGACAAATCGTCTATCACCACTTTATTAATCAAAAAAGGGTGTTATAATTGTTGGAGATATTGATCAGTATTACAAAGATAGCTAAGTGAACGAGCTGTGATAGAGAGAATGCTCAGGTGTGTGTGTATACAATGTGTCTTTCTAACTGATCATAATCTCAATTTAAATATGAAAAGAATAACAAATATCCCTAATTTTAACCTAGAATCAAGCCTTTCCATAATTAGAGTTGTTTCCTTCATTATCCATGCATTTTCTTAACTTGATAGTGAGATTATAGGTTGGACCTGGTCATTAGCCGTTATACCTGCCATAAATATCAAGATAACAAAGGAAAATCGTTAATAAATAATAAGTACTGAGGATCATTGATCCTGACAGGATCTGCAACATATTCTAAGGATAATTGATCCATATTATATGCCAGGATAACATATCCACAGTGTCAAATTTCCGTGCACTAACAATCCCGAAGCGATTCCAAACCCCCAACATGAAGACTTACGACGGGACCACTGATCTTGAAGAGCATGTTGCACAATACAGAGAAAGGATGAAGATCAATCCTATTTCTGAGAGACTTAATGAAGCCTGCTTGTGCAAAGGCTTCGGATCCACACTAACAGGATCAACATTAAAATGGCTGCTAATTCTTCCTCCCTTTTCAGTTACTTCTTTTTCGCACTTAGTTAACTTGTTCAACAGTCAATTTTCCTGTAGAAGGAAATTTGAGAAGTTAACAAGTGATTTATACCTAGTTATCCAACCAAGTGATGAATCCCTTAGGGATTTTGTTACGAGGTTCGGCAGGGAAGCTCTGGAAATCCCTAATCTTGACATGGCTACTGCTATTGAAGCCTTCAAGATGGGACTTCAGAGGGGCTCCCCTTTTTATGATGATCATGTGATGATTCCTTGCAGGTCTCTAGATGAAGTAAGGAACAGAGCACTAAGGTTTATACGGCTGGAAGACGACAAAAGGATCTAAGAAAGATTGGGGGCTCAAATAAAACAAGAATTCCCTGACAAGAATAAAGAATCCTCATACAGGAATAACAACTCAAAGCCTTACACCAAGTTCAACAATCAAAACGTACGAGCAATCGAAGAAGGAGATGATGATGAAGACTATCCCTGCATCTCTGAGTATTGTTTCTCCGTAGACACCCATGGCTTGATTTGTGCCATGAAGGATCTAGGGGAGAAAGCAAGGTGACCCCGAAAGAACGAGAAGACGACCACCTTCAAAGACAAGTCTAAGTGGTGTGCCTTCCATGAAGATTTTGGCCACATGACAGACGAGTGCAATGGCTTAAGGAGGGAAATTGGATACCTCCTGAGCAAGGGCCACTTTAAAGAGCTCTTGGGAAGGAAGAAATCCAAGATCCAGGATCCTGAAGATCTTCCACAGAAATCTACACCACCACCACCAGATGCTCACGTGATCAACTTCGTCTCCAAAGAATACGAAATATTTCAAACTTCTTGTCCTGCAGAAGAAAAACCCGCAGAAGAATTCAAGTTGGATGATGAAAGAAGACCACTAATTCCCACTACTCGAATAACTGATAAGAGAATCTTTTTCGATTCAAGTATCCAGGACCCTCACCAGGATCAACTGGATGTGCGAATGGTCAATTTCATCTCTGGAGGTTCAGACATATGTGGAACTTCCTTCTCCGTAGCAAAAAGGCTGGCCAAAGAGATCAAGCTAGATAACGGAGACCGACCAGTAGTATCCACTACCTTAACGACAGACAAAAGGATCTTCTTCGATGTGGAAGAAAAACTAAACATCCAGGATCCTCACCATGACGGTTTGATTATTACTTTATTTATCGCTAACCATTATGTACGCAGGATCCTAGTTGACTGTGGGAGCTCGGTCAACATCATCCAACATGATTTCCTTAAGAAGATGAACATACCAGATTCAGAGATCATCTCTAGAACATCAGTGCTAGTCAGCTTCAGTGGAGAAACCAAGAAGACATTGGGGGACATCAACCTCCCAATTTATATTGAAGGGTTAAACTCATAAAAAAATTTTTATGTTATTGATAACCTTTCTTGTTGCAATGTTATTCTAGGTAGGCCCTGGTTGCATGGAATGAAGGCGGTGGACTCAACTTACCACCAATGCATAAAACTACCTACTCCATGGGGAGTTGTGAAGACAGTTGGTGATCAGGTGGAGGCCAAGAACTATTATTCCTCATCAATGAAGCCAACAGCCAAACAAACTCTAGCAAAGCAACCACAGCAACATCCTAGGGACGTACTGGAAGCTCGGGAGAAATTCATTAAAGAAGTATCCTTGGACCCCGAGGATCCAAATGTAAATGTGTTCCTAGGATCCAGTATCCCCAGCAAGATCGAAGAGGATTAGGTGTCCTTCATAGGGCTAAGAAAATCTACATTTGCTTTTAAACATTCAGACATGACAGGTATTTCAAAAGAGGTAATCACTCATAAATTAGGCCTTGATTTAACTGTTAAACCCGTCCATTAGAAGCAAAGAAAATTCGCTCCTGAAAGGAACAAGATCATACAAGAAGAAGTTGAAAAACTTTTTAAGGCCGGTATGATCAGAGAGGTTAAATATCCTCGATGGCTGGCTAATGTGGTTGTTGTTTCAAAAAAGAATGGAAAGTGGAGGGTGTGTGTCTATTTTACAGATTTAAACAAGGCATCCCCCAAGGATCCTTTCCCGTTACCACATGTAGACTCCATGATAGATGCCACAGCAGGACATGAAATGCTTACCTTTATGGATGCTTCCTCTGGATTTCAACAAATTCAGATGGAACCATCTGATCAAGAGGATACAGCCTTCATGACTCCTACCGGCATATATTGTTATATTGCTATGCCGTATGGACTAAGAAACGCAGGGGCAACATACCAAAGACTAGTCAACATGATGTTCAAGGATCATTTGGGAAAGACTATGGAGGTATGCATAGACGACATGGTGGTAAAGTCGAAGAAAGTTGAGGATCACCTTAGAGACCTCGAAGAAGCATTCAATATCCTCGATCAATATAACATGAAACTGAATCCGTCAAATTGCCATTTCGGTTTTAAGGCTGGAAAGTTTCTAGGATATATGGTAACCAAAATAGGGATAGAAGCAAGCACCGAGCAGATAGAAGCCATCATCAACTTGAAGTCTCCTACAAATGCTAAAGATGTCCAAAGGCTCACGGGAAGAATAGTCGCTCTCAACAGGTTCATCTCAAGATCCTCCGAGAAATGCAAAAATTTCTACGACATTCTTCGAAAGAATAAGAAGTTTGAGTGGACGGAAAAGCATGAGGTTGCGCTCAAAGCCTTGAAGGATTACTTATCCTCAGCTCCAGCTCTAATGAAGCTTGTGGATGGAGAATCCTTATATCTGTACCTAGCAGTTTCAGGAAATGCTGTAAGTGCTATCCTTGTGAAGGATCATGAAGGTGAACAACATCTCGTTTATTATGTAAGTAAAAGTCTTCTAGATGCAGAAACCATGTATTCTCATTTAGAAAAGTAATATGAATCCTTCGGAATATCCCGTCAAGGATTCCTAGTTAAATCCTTCGGAATATCCCGTCAAGGATTCCTAGTTAAACGATAGTAATATGATTTAATTATAAAGATAAAACATGATTTAATGAATTAAAATTTAGATGTGAAATGAATTATGTTTGAAATTATAATATTACGGATTTGAACGATTGATTTCTATAGTTATTATTATTATTATAAGTCTTATTAGTTATAAATTCACCATTAATTACCCACGATAAAATATTTGTAATTAAATGCTTAATTAATTTAAATAATCAATATATAAGATATACTTGTAATGATAAAATCTAAATGAGTAAATAATTAGATCAAACTAAATAGAATAATTTAATTAAAATATACCTTAAATTACTTGAATAGATAAAAATACTAATATATAAATAAATAGATAATCATAATAATAATATTTTGTAATTATTTAAGTATGATATGTTATAAGATATAAGTACTTTGTTTAAATCTTTTAAATAGAATCTATTTATTTCGTTTACTAGATAGATAATATGTATATATAAAATATATATATATAAGTAAGTTTATAACGACGCTCAATGATGACGAAACGTGAACCAAAGTGTCGGGTTTTAAATAAAAAGAATGAAGTTTACTATTATTATTAGAATATACTTATAATGCATACATATATATATATAGACATATATATATACACATAAAAACTTAAGGAGATTAATTGATAAGAATGAGAATTTAAAATTATCGGTTAACAAAAGAAAATATGTATTCGATATATATTACTAACCATACATAATTAATAAAACCTTATGGCCTAAAAAATAAATAAATAACACAATAAACGCGTTCAGGGGGCTCGAACCAGCGCCTCTGGGCGGTTCAACAAGTTAAACACACACACACCAGCCACTTGACTGGTGTGTCAAGTTGGTTAAGATTTCAAAACAATATAAATAAAAACCAATAGCCCAGAAAGCCCCAATCTTCATAGAACCCTAGGATTTGCAATTGACTAAACCAATTATCGTTCGTTTAATCCGTAATAGGGATTTTGATATACATACAAAAACGAGTATACTGCATGTTTAGATTACCTAAAATTTTCATGTAACGAAGCTGATCAGAACCTTAAAAGGGTCGGCTATAACAAAAATAAAGGCGGGCACTTGCGGCTTGATAGAATCAAATTAACCACAGGGATTCAATAGGCGCTGGAATAAGGACTGTGTGGGGTGATTTAATTGAATTATTATCATCGCTATATGGTTTACCATTAAACGAGTGTAGGCGGTGGTAAGAATAATCAGTTCGTTATATCAACGATCTTGCTTTCCAAAATAATTACGTCGGTAGGCCGAAATAGGTAATGTTAATCATAATAAGGATTCCATTCCAAGTTGAACGCGATGATTTAGGTTCAAGCAAATCGAAACGGGTTTGGTCCGATATGGGTAAATGAGTTTTGGGTAAATGGGTTATTGGGTTACTGGGTTGGGATAATAATAAAATATTAGAATGGTAGGAATTGCAGTTTAGCCCTTGTACTTTACATGTGGAATAAAAATAGTTTAAAACTTGTGTTTAGGGTAAAAGTGTATATATATATCTTAAACTTATATAAGAAAATTGATTGATATATAATAATAAGTGATAATAATAAAATAATATTAGTTAGATAAATGTGATGAGTTGCTAATTAAAATCACTCGAATATGATAACGGGTCGGGTGTTGGTATTTAATGTTAAATGAAAAGATCCGAGTTGTTACAGTCTCTCTTACTTTAGAGAATTCCGTCCCGAAATTAGAGAATACTATAACAACACCATTAAATTTCGAGGAAAAGAAATAAATTTAAAATATAACTTTTAAAATTTATCATAACGCAGAACTTTGAGTAGTCAAGATAACGCTCCAAATGAAAATCCGATAAGGGCACTTATATATAGGATGTACCAGCGGCGTATCCACCATGCCCTTATCATCTTTACATTTGTACCATTATTTGGATTACTTTTGATTCTATATTATAACACACAATTTCACGCATTATGATTTCCATGAGAGGACTTCAGTAATTATGTAGGCATCCATAATTACTTATATCGTTGGAGGGTCCACATAACCCGTTCCATCATGTGGTGTAGGTTCCCGGACGGATCGTACACGGGATATCGCTAACAACGCAGGTGCGGAATCCCTGCGCAGGTAGTTACGAGTGTAGAGATAGAATCACACGAGCAATAAATCAACCACGTTATATTGATAACCGAACACGTGACTCACGGTCACTATTACAGAGAATAACACGTAACAATATGAAACACACTGAAACAAACCCTAAAACGACCAACACTCAAACTGTTTCAGCGAAACAGTTTTATACACGACAACTTCGCCATTGGCGAAGTTGTCCATAACTTCGCTGATTCAACAAGTTCGCCATAGCGAACTTGTTGACAACTTCGCGTATTACAAAACAATCATAAACAAAACATAATTACATTACAGACTCGATTACAAATGCTAGACTATGAACTACTGACACACATGTACCAACAGACTCCCCCTTGGCAGTAGCTTCATATCTTGATCTTCAAATCTTGAGTCTTGTAATCTTCACCTCTACGCGTGCGCCCCTTCTCTCACACATACTGACACTACCCCTTGATATTTCCTAGCTTGATCCTTCCAAGCAGGAATGTAGAAGATCTTCTTCTCGTTGAGCACTTTCAAATCAGCCTGCGACAGATTAACAAGATGCATCGGGTCGTACACCCGAAGTACTTCTTGTTCATCCTCATCTTCCATTACCGCCTCAGCTGTCTCGCAATCTACGTACCACCATTTTAAATCTTTTAGGACGTTCTTAGGCATAACTTTCATCGGTACTTCTTTCAAATGACGGACTGGTTTATACTTCATAACCATCCATGGTTTGCCGTCAGCCCTCATTCCACGATCTTTGTCTTCTATCAACTTTCCTTTTTGAGGCTTTAGCAGTTCAAACTTTTTGTCTTTAATGGCTTCTTTCCATACGATCTTCTCAATGATTCTTGCCATATCATCATTGCTTCTATTGATCAGCCCCAATCTCGCTAGATCTTTCACCTCACATTCTGGTAAGGAATTCAAAGATCTCAACAATCTCTTAAAGTACTGAATGGCATCGTACCGTTTGATTACAAATAGTTTCAGCTCTTTGTCGTACAACCAGCATATGATTCCCTTCTTTGACTCTGCATAGCCCTTTATATTATAAGTCTTTCTGAACATCGTTGGCACTGCAGGCTTCTTGGTTTTAACAAACCACTGAGCACAACCTTCTTTCCAGTTCGGCTGCTCCTCCCATACAGTCTCTTCTATCACGCTCTCATCCCCCAATTCTGATCTCTCAACAGCTGGAATCTCATGTTCCACTGAATCATCCACAATTTCACCTTCTTCTAATACATCTTCCACATTAATCTGTTCTCCAATCTTCTCAATCTCATCCATAGGCAACACGTCGTCATCATCCATCAACTCATCGTCCTCCTCCTCATCCAACTCCTTCAAAGCATCGATAACGTCTTCAACATCAGCGTCGTCATCCACAACTACAACATCATCACCAGCTGCATTTGTAGACTCCCCCTCAGTTGTGGAAGCCCCAAGAGCCTGAGAGGTTCTTGGCAGCTCATCACCTGCACCGGAAGGTGCATTAGGATCATCGTCATTATCTTCTCGTCTTTTCGTTCTCAACTCATCGCCCCGTTTTTTTTTTTTTTTTTTTTTTTTTTTTTTTTTTTAACAAATATTTTTATCGACTTCGGAGTACTAAACCACTGCAAGTCCCGAATCTGGATCACTGCAGTATCTTGAAATGCTTTCTTCACGGGAATCAGAACACTTACGGGCTCGTGTATAACTGGGTAGTCGCTTTTCTGCCTATCCTTCGAAAAGATATGTATGAAGACATACAAAACTCTTAAGGAGTTTCCACGTAAATTCGAGTAAATTTAAGTTAGTATCACATACACTTTTACGCACCATAAAAATTACCATGACATACAATGACTGTTCTAAAGCCTTTTAAGCCTAATAACTTCACTAGTTAAGTACACACAATCAGTATATATATCATTTTCCAAGGTTGGATCAATTTTCTGTTAAACACGGCATTGAACTTCTTACGAAGTAACAGACTTGAAAAGTAATTTCATTTCCCAAAAAAAAAACTTTAATTTCAATCGCCCCAGTCACATCAAAGTCGTCAGGTAAACGGCTATCCTGAAGATCCAATGGATCAACTGGACCGACCACATACAAGTATGTGTCCTTCTTACTAAGTATGACCGACTAATTTTCAGCAACTGAAAGAACACACGTCATAGCTGCCCCGGTTACTTTCAGTCTTCCGGTTAATGGCTATCCTTATTTTCTAAGTCGAAAAACGAGGACCAAAACATATCCGAGGATATGTCCATCAAACTGAGGTAACCGACTAATTTTAAGCAAAAATGACCTCTTTTTTTTTTTTTTTTTTTTTTTTTTTAAAACAAAGACATGGTTACTCGGGATTGATCATCCCGTTTAGCTCAATTAGGTTTTGAAATCTGGATTTATCAAACGCTTTTGTAAACAAGTCAGCAAAATTTTCAAGTGTATCAACTTTTTCGATCTTTATCAGTTTCTTCTCAGCACAATCCCGTATGAAGTGATGACGAATGTCAATATGCTTAGTTTTACTGTGCTTCACGGGATTGTTAATTACTGAGATGGCGGCAGTGTTATCAATTAAAATAGGAGTAAGTAAGAAATTCAGACCATAGTCGCGCAATTGTTGCTGAATCCACAAAACCTGAGAGCAGCAGTTGGATGCTGCCATGTATTCAGCTTCGCATGTTGAAATTGCAACTGATGTCTGTTTCTTGCACTGCCAGGAAACTAATCTTCCTCCAAGAAACTGACAGCCTCCTGTTGTTGACTTCCGACTCTGATTACATCCACCATAATCAGAATCTGTATACGCCACCAGTTCAACGTCTCCTCCCTTTGGGTACCACAACCCTAGTTTCGGCTTGCCCTTAAGATACCGCAAAATCCTCTTCACACCTTTCATGTGAGATTCCTTTGGGTTTGCCTGAAAACGAGCACAAAGACAAACAGAAAACATTATATCGGGCCTAGAAGCAGTTAAATACATTAATGAACCTATTATCGCCCGATACAGAGTAGGGTCCACATCTGCGTCACCATCTGATTCAGCGCCCAATTTGTGATTGACGCAGATTGGGGTGTCATATGGAGAACTGTCCTCCATCTTGAATCTCTTCAGCACATCATGAACATACTTTGTTTGATGAATGAACATCCCATCCTTCTTCTGATCAACCTGCAATCCTAGAAAGAAGGTTAGTTCACCCATAGCACTCATCTCGAATCGTTTCTTCATGACAGCTTCAAAATCCTGACACATGGATACTCTTGATGCAGCAAAAATGATATCATCCACGTAGACTTGAACCAGTAGGAAGTCACATCCTTCTCTCTTCACAAACAACGTACTGTCAATCAATCCTCTTTCAAAACCATTTTCCAGCATGTAGTCTGATAACGTTGAATACCAGGCACGAGGTGCCTGATGTAACCCATATAACGCCTTGCTCAACCTGTATACATGATCCGGAAAGTCTGGGTCAGGAAAACCCGGAGGTTGCTCAACAAACACAACCTCATCAACTTTCCCGTTAAGAAACGCGCTCTTTACATCCAACTGAAACACCTTCATCTTTTTAGATGCAGCAAACGCCAAAAACAATCTAATCGCTTCTAACCGGGCAACAGGAGCGAAAACCTCATTGTAGTCAATACCCTCTTGCTGATTAAAACCTTTAACAACCAGCCTCGCCTTATTTCTCACGATAATCCCCTTTTCATCTCTCTTGCACTTGAACACCCATTTCGTGCCTATAGCATGCACATTCTTTGGTTTTTCAACCAAAGTCCAAACTTCCATTTTTTCGAACTGAGCCAACTCTTCTTGCATGGCTTCGACCCACGAGCTGTCCTTTAAAGCCATTTGATAATTCTTCGGTTCAACTTGGCTTATGAAGCAAGAGTACAAACATTCGTTCATGATACCTGTATCTTTAATGCTTGTATAAACACAGGTGTGCTCATTCAAGCTACTTCTGGTTTGTACACTAGAGGACACATCACCTATAACATTCTCCAATGGGTGATCTTTGTGAATTCTCGTGGTCGGAACAGCACCGACATGCAAATTGTCTTCCAAGTTTGAAGAGATCTCATCTATGGTAGTTTCAGGCTGAGAGTGAAAAGGATTAATAAACTCATCTTCAGTTGAGGCCGCAGGGGTATCGATAGGGTTTGATGTGGAAGGCTGAGATTTTTCTGTCATCTGATGTTGCACTACCTCCTCTTCCTCATCAAATATCATCTTCGTCACTGCTCTTTCGTCTTCTTCAGAAATTTCCAAAGTAGGTACGTTAAACGACTTAAAAAGTTTAACATAGTCAAACAGCTCAGCAGGTCCATTGCTTGGTTTTGGCGGTTGGTAACTAGTAATGTCGGTGTTACAAACCACCTCCACCTTGCAAGTTGTCGTATTGAAGACCCGTCTGTTGGGAGTCCCAACAACATAACCGACTAGGATTCCCTCATCAGCTACTTCACCAAATTTCGAATTAGTCTTCAAAATCGAACAAGGAGACCCAAAAGGTTCAAGACCGCACAGGTTGGGCTTCCTTCCGTGCATAAGCTCGTAACAAGTTTTTCCAAGTCTCTTAACTGTTAACACCCGATTCAGAACATAGCAGGCTGTAGCAACTGCTTCAGCCCAGAACATCACAGGAAGCTTTGAGTCTGCCAGCATAGTTCTGGCTCCTTCAATCAACGTTCGGTTCTTCCTTTCAGCTACTCCGTTCTGTTGTGGAGTATACGGAGCGCTGTATTGATGCTCAATACCCTTCTGAAGACAAAAGATTTCCATCTCAAAGTTCTTGAACTCTGTCCCATTGTCGCTTCTGATGAATTTAACTGATTTACTCATGACGTTCTCGACTTTTGTAATTAGATTCTTCACCATCTGAGTCGTCTCGTCTTTCGTTTTCAGAAAATATACCCACGAGTATCGCGAGTAATCATCAGTTATCACCAAGCAGTAAGAAGTACCGCCTAGACTTTGTACATTCACCGGACCGAAGAGATCCATATGAAGTAGTTCTAGAGTACCAGCAATTGAGTTGATCGTCTTGGTGAGATGGCTTTTCTTGTGTTGTTTTCCCTTCTTGCACGCTATGCATTTATCTTCAAAGTTAAAACTCTTTAAGGGAACGCCCATCACAAGCCCATTCTTGACAATGAAGTTCATCTTACGAAGATGAATATGTCCCATTCTCCTGTGCCATAATTCTGATTCTGATTCGCTTGCCTTTGTCATTAAACAGGATTCTCCGGTGGCCATTTCAGTAGACCTCATATCCATCACGTATGTATTCGTTTCACGTGGAGCTTTCATTACTATCCATTCTTCTGGTATATGAAAACCAGGCTTCAATACAATTGCTTCATTCTTAGTGAAATGGACAGTGTATTCTTTATCACAAATCTGCGACACACTCAGCAGATTGTGCTTTAATTCCTCCACAAAGTTTACATTTTCAAGTGTCATTCTCCCATTCGACACAGTTCCTCTACCAGTAATCCTTCCACCGCTTTCACCAGCAAAACTAACTCTAGCTCCCTGAACAGGTTTTAAATCTTGCAACAAGTGTTTGTTGCCCGTCATGTGCCTGGAACAGCCGCTAACTACAATCCAAAGATTGTTGGCAGCCCTGTTCAACTGTTCCTGCACAATAAAACAAAGAGTTAGAATCTTGGGACCCAAGACCAATTGGTCTTGGATCGATACGTCCCGTACCCTGGCTTTCTCAAGTTAGCGTCAGGATAATTTCTGAAAGTCCTGTTAGGGAATCTCCTTGCAGATTGGGTGTAATGCCTTCCAAACCTTTGAGAATTGAAAGTGTTATATCTTGAGGTTTGGTTGTAAAAATGAGGTTGGTCTTTATGAAAGCTTGAATTCGTTACATTTTGGCATTTTTTAAAGTTTTCATTTTTAGCAGGAACAAAATGACGCTTATTCTCATTTTTATTTGGCTTCACACCTCTGTATCTCGGCTCCAGAGGGCAATCTGCAACTAAATGCCCTAATTTGTTACATCTAAAGCAACACCGACTCTCCAATTTCTTGTCAAATGTTGGTTTGGATGTAGAGGCAGTGTTACCAGCCGTTCGTCTCACATAAGGTGGGACATACGGGTTGAGTGGAGTACACTTTTTAGAAGATTTATTTTTATCTCCACCGGTAGGTAACAATACATTCTCTTTCGTCTGACCAGATTCGGACATCTTATCCGAATCCGATGAGACAGGACTTGAGACAGAAATATTCACACTAGAAACAGGCGAACTCGTTTCGCCACAGCTAACACTTGATTCTACCCTTGAAATCTTAATTGGAGTTGTCTGATTAACCTCGAAATCAACAGATTTCTGAACACTCGGATTATATGTATAATTGTGGTTAAAGGGTGGTGGAACTTCGTGATATCCGATTCCTCCCCTCTTTGCAGAGGTACCTGGATCACTCACGAGGTGATCAAGGATGGTTGAGGAATTCCTGAACTGCTCAAGTTTGCGGGTCAGTTCCACCACCTTTACCTGGTGGTCAGCAATCTGTTTATCCCGATCAGCAATCACTTTAGTTTTTTCCTCCAAAACTTCATAACTAAGATCAATTATTTCAATTTTCTCAGCAAGTTTAATTTTTAAGCTTTGAACATCTTTTTCACATGCTTTTATTTTAATTTTATAACTCGTTTCTCTTGCTTTCGTAAAATGGTGATCTTCTTTAATAGTTTTAAAGTCAGCATCTAAATGGACATACTGATCAGTTATCGTTTTAAGTTGCTCAGACAAATTCTCACAACTAGTACAAATAGTTTTAGGACTTACCTCGGAGCGATTATCTTTGTCATTTGCCATGAAAGCGGTTTCTTCTTCATTTGCTTTCTCAATTTCTTCAACCTTCTCACATTCTTCAGCTTCAGACTCAGCCATGTTTGCTTGCTCACCAGAACCACTTGAGCGTTGATTCCAGTTGTACTCTCCTGCCTCTCTGGTCAACATGGCATTTATCTCTCTGTTAACTCCTGAGTGTTGTGTAGGTCGACCTTGTCCTCGTTCAACCCTCTCATTTCTGCATTCCTTGGCAAAGTGCCCGTACTGTTGACAATTATAGCACCTTACCTTGGACTTGTCGAACCCGGGCCTACCACCAACAAACTTTCTTCCAGTTTTGTGTATAAACCGTTTAACACGCCTCACAATCATTGCCATTTGCCATTGCAAATCCATCTCCTCCAGATCATCAGCATCGATCTGGTCGTAGTCCTCATCCAGAACAGCAGGGTCCACAATCTTCCCCTGGATGTAGTTTTCGTAGGAAGCAATAAATGATGCATAGACTGCAAACTGCTCTTCAGCAGATTTTACACTCATAGGCATCTTGGAATAACTATTGCTTGATGCATTTGCAGAAAAACTACTTGTGGATGCTTGAGGCTTTGAAGTACTAGATCCTCCAGCAACGAAACATACATCACCATTCGTGTTTACAGAAACGTTTCCTTCATGAGACGAGTCAGAACCTGACTCCCCTTTAGAGTAATAAGCAGCAGATTCAGGCCTCGAACTTGAGCCTGAGTTAACCTTTGCACCATACATACCATGGTCTTGTATCTGATCTGTAGGTGTTTCTTTTCGAACCATATTAAGCTCATAAGTTCTGAGCTTGTTCACTGCCGTTTCAAGATCATAATTAGGAAAGTCTCTGTCTTCCCTCATAAGAACGGTGTACATTTTCCACTTCGGTGGGAGAGCATCGAGAAGTTTTTCAACGATCTCTTCTTCTCGGTAAGCAATCGAATAATTGCTAAGCTCTGTCATTAGATGATAGTATCTGGTGATAATATCATCCAGCGATTCGTTCTTCAAAAATTTGAAGACGGAGAACTGGGTCTTCAAAAGTTTTACCTTCGATGCACGGATACCCACATTCCCCTCGAATCTATTTTCAAGAGCATCCCAAAGCTCTCTTGCAGAAGTGTACTTTCGGAACGTATGGAGAACCTCTTGAGGAAGTGCCATTGTTATCGCAGCATGGGCCTTGCTTTCGGCCTCGTACATTTTCTTTTCTTCGTCCTCCATTTTGCTGTACTTCTTAACTACGTCACGGCCTTCGTATTGCATAGTTGGAGGGATATATCCATCCTGGATGCACACCCACATTTTGGCATCCTGGTATTTGATGTATTGGATGAATCTATCCTTCCATGCCACGAAGTCAGTTCCTTTCATCAGCCTCGGGGCCTTAGTGGCAGACCCCGCTTCTACTTCCATCTTGACCAAATCGGAGATGTTGATCGACGACGTCCTTGCAAAAACCTGAAAAACCTGGAAAAACAAAAAAATATTAAAACAACTCAGTAGGCGAAGTTAAGAATAACTTCGCTTGAAGGTTAACTTCGCTGAAAGAGAACTTCGCTGAGATCTTAAATTCGCTTGAATTTGGCGAAGTTAAAAATAACTTCGCTTAACTCTGGCGAACTTATGAGTTGAGCGAACTTGGGTATGAAGCGAAGTTGCGGATAACTTCGCTAAGGCGAACTTATGAAGTGAGCGAAGTTGTAGTTAACTTCGCTAATCCTTATATCTTCGCCAAAAACCCTAATTCCAGCGACGGCAACTTCGCCTGAAGAATGGTAACTTCGCCCGATGAACGGTAACTTCGCCCGATGAACAGGGAAGTTTGTTCAGATCTGTTTTCGTCAATCCAGCAGCTCCCGATCAATGCAAAGGCTTGAGAATGACTGTCAAGCACTAGCAAAACTCAATCCCAATAAAAACACGTCCCGCGAATAGGTCAAACGAGACGTTTTCTACACCCGCGTGAAATCCCGAACCTCACAATCGAGCCGATTGGCTCTGATACCAATTGTAGGTTCCCGGACGGATCGTACACGGGATATCGCTAACAACGCAGGTGCGGAATCCCTGCGCAGGTAGTTACGAGTGTAGAGATAGAATCACACGAGCAATAAATCAACCACGTTATATTGATAACCGAACACGTGACTCACGGTCACTATTACAGAGAATAACACGTAACAATATGAAACACACTGAAACAAACCCTAAAACGACCAACACTCAAACTGTTTCAGCGAAACAGTTTTATACACGACAACTTCGCCATTGGCGAAGTTGTCCATAACTTCGCTGATTCAACAAGTTCGCCATAGCGAACTTGTTGACAACTTCTATTATTACAAAACAATCATAAACAAAACATAATTACATTACAGACTCGATTACAAATGCTAGACTATGAACTACTGACACACATGTACCAACATGTGGGTTTTGAAAGGCATGATTTTTAGTGAAAACAAGAATTTTAATATATTTTGGTTATAAATAAAAGATAGTCATTGTGTACAGTATGGTTAAAATGAATTGAAATTTTGAGTTGATTTAATAAAATATTAAAGTTTCTAGAACGTCTTTTAATACAAGTTATAAAGCTTGAAAGTTCGAAAAAGGAAATGATTCCTTAGGGTTGAGAGTCAAACGAATTGGGATGAATGAGGTCAAGAGATAAACTAAGAGTACAGTATTATAGGAAGTTGTCTTTTGAAAAGATAGATTTTATTGTATGAGCATAATCACTTGAAATTGAAGTTGTTTAAATCCAAAAATCGAATAAAGGTTTGTTATGATGTATGAAAAAGATAAAATATGTTTAGATAAAGATGACAAAAATATCTTCTTTGATAAACTTAGTTATGATTGAGTTGATATATCTGATTTAAAATAACTTGATTAATTAGGTCTATAAAAACATGAATAATTGAAGTTGATTGAATTGAAGTATTTTGATTAGGTTGCAAAGTAAGGTTTAATAAAATAAGTTTGGATATTTTAAGCATAATGAACATGATTAAATCAAGAACACACATGGCGTGGATTATTAGGGTTTTCCATAGTTGCAGCAGTTACAGGTAACAGGGTATAAAGTTTGAGCAAACGCTGAAGCATAGGTTTTAGAATTAGAAGGCATAGACCGTTGTGGAACGTCTTGTAGTGCGTGGCAAGTATGAACAAGATAATCGAATGATTACATCGGGTACAAAACGATATGAGGATTGGATTGAATTGAATAGTGATAGTTGCAAGTGAAGCGTAACAAGTGGAATTTGACGTAACGTGTCTTGTTTGAGACACTATGATTTTGTTGAGATTGATTGTTAATTTTGATTGACAGCATGTAGTTGATGTTTAGACTTGCGTTTGTTATGAGAATGAGTAGGGGTAAATGAATTGAATATATTAGCGAAAAAGTTAATGAACAATATTGAATTTATGTTTTGAAAATTGAGTTGGTATTTTAGAGATCGCAGGAGCTATCTACTTGACTAACATGTGGCCGTGAAGTGGTTATATAAAATAAATGATTGATGTTGTTTGATGTTGAGAAAACATTCTTTGATTAATAAAGATGTGATTTAAATGAGAATGTTGGATAGTTCTGTAGATTTCATATGAGTTATTGTGTAAAACGAAACTTAAATATGTTATGCTGATGTTCATTCACACTTAAGGATAAGTTAAAATTTAAATTGATAATCAATGAGTTGATTTGATGAGAGAAAAGTTTTATAAAAGTTTAATATGTTTTTAACAAATTAGAATTTGAGGTTAAATGCTTGAAATATGTTTAATAAGTTATACATGTGATACCATGAGTATAAGAAAGCCATTTGATTCTTAAATTGTGCGATAATATTTAAATTAATTGAGGTATTGATATTATAATAATGTGATAAGATGAATAGGTGAAACCGATTTCAATGTGTGTAAATTGTTTTGTTTGGCTCGTGATAACCGAATCCAGATAAACAAAGAATTTGTATTTGATCAGGGAATAAAAATGTTTTGAGTGTATGAGTAGATCGAATCAATAAATCTTGATTCAAAAATGATTTAGTAAATAAGGAATTGAATAATTTAATAATAGGATAATAGGATAATTGAATAGTTAAATCAAATCATAAATTGTTTCGTATAAAATTAAACAAATAAAACAACTAACGAATGTTCTTCGAGGTGTTCGGTTTCCCATGAGCTTTCCATGGAATTTTGTTTCCCCAACTTATTAGCATACCAAAACCAAAACAAATGAGTGAGTTGGCCTCGCATGAGCGTTACATGGCAATTTGAATGACCCAACTCAATTAACGCATTAACGAATCAATTAATCTTGTCGGCCTATGAGCGTTACATGGCGATTTGACCGACCAAACTAAATAACGAATAAACGAACTCAAGCATAAGTAGTTAAAACATTTAGTGTATCACCACGGATGATAATGTTCCAACAAATATCGCAAATGTAACAAATTGTGGAAATGTACAGTCGGCGTGTCCATGGTTTCCCATGGGTTTTACACCCGACTAGACAGTTTTAAAATAATAAAACACAATAAATGGTGTAACCATTTAGCCGGTTACGCTAAACGCCTAAAGTGTCGGTCGCCTGACAATTCCCATAATGGCAAGGAATCTTGTCACACTCCCTAGTTCTAAACAAAAAAGAGCAAATACAAAGCTAAGAAATTTTCAAGAAAGTTTCCGACAATAAAAGTCAATTTAATAAATTTAAAATGAAATATTCTGAGGTTGAGGCATAGCCTCAGAGTTATAAAATATATTTTGAGAATGAAACATAGTCTCGGAGTAATAAAATATTTTGAGAGTGAAGCATAGCTTCGGAGTTGTGTGTGCATGGCAATAAAGTAAACAATTAACTAAGCAGTTAAATAAGTATTTAATCTAACAAGATATTTCGTAAGCTGTAAACAATCAATTAAACACATCAGGTAAACAAATAAGCACGTATGGGGTTCCTAACCATGTTACTAAGGCACCACTAACGACCTATCTTAAACATGGCTCTGATACCAATCTGTCACACCCCAACCTACGGTGGAAATGCCGGGGCAAACTGATTGCTCACAGCTTTTCAAAGGTTACTATCATGCAACATTATTTAAATGACAATATCTGTTTAATTTATTTAAATGAAACAATTACAATTAAGTACATCAAGTATAAAGAAACTACAACAAATATTAATTAAGTTTGTATCCTAAAAGGCATCTCTACGTGATCTTCATCTTGCTAAACAACCAAGCTGATAACCTGCAAATGCGTGTAAAATATATTTTTTGTCAACAACACGTGTTGAGTGAGTAAAACACCAGTTTGAGACACAACAGTAATAATATATAGTAAATAAAGCATGATGCAAACTGTTCCTGTGAGATAAGCAGCTAAACCATAGCACATACACAAACAATCAACCATAAAGAAAGGGCTAAACCGTTGCCATGTGAATGGGCATTGGTTACCAAAAATGAGGTGTCGGTGAAACCACTGTCAATGCGTCGGACACCGGCCACTACGACGGCCGTATGATCATACTAGACTGAGAATTTGTTGGACCTCTCTGAATGCGGTTCAAGTAAAGCAAGTAAGAAAATAGCGAGTTAGGCATAAACTGATATACACACAAGGATTAAACAGTTGCGGTTTTGAATAATAGATAATAGATAAATACTGTAAATACGCATATGTCCCCAAAAAGGTTTAAAAATGAGTAAAAAGGGGAGTGATTAATCACCTGATCGGATGAACGAAATATAAATGATGATGATGAGAGAAAGATAAATCCTTCAGAATATCCGGTCAAATATTCCTAGTTAAATTATAGTAATACGAATTAATTATAAAGATAAAACATGATTTAATGAATTAAAATTTAGATGTGAAATGAATTATGTTTGGGATTATAATATTACAGATTTGAACGATTGATTTCTATAGCTATTATTATTATTAGTCTTATTATTTATAAATTCACCATTAATTACCCATGATAAACTATTTGTAATTAAATGCTTAATTAATTTAAATAATCAATATATAAGATATACTTGTAATGATAAAATCTAAATGAGTAAATAATTAGATATACAAACTAAATAGAATAATTTAATTAAAATATACCTTAAATTACTTGAATAGATAAAAATACTAATATATAAATAAATAGATAATCATAATAATAATACTGTGTAATTATTTATATACGATATATTATTAGATATAAGTATTTTGTTTAAATCTTTTAAATAGAATCTATTTATTTCGTTTACTAGATAGATAATATATATATATAAAATATATATAAGTAAGTTTATAACGACGCTTAATGATGACGAAACGTGAACCAAAGTGTCGGGTTTTAAATAAAAAAGAATAAAGTTTACTATTATTATTAGAATATACTTATAATGCATACATATATATATATAGAGACATATATATATACACACAAAAACTTAACGAGATTAATTGATAAGAACGAGAAATTAAAATTATCGGTTAATAAAAGAAAATATGTATTCGATATTTATTACTAACCATACATAATTAATAAAACCTTAAGGACTAAAAAAATAAAAAATAACACAATAAACGCGTCCAAGAGGACTCGAGCCCGCGCTCTTGGGCTGTTCAACAAGTTAAACACACACACCAGCCACTGGACTGGTGTGTCAAGTTGGTTAAGATTTCAAAACGATTAAATAAAAACCAATAGCCCAGAAAGCCCCAATCTTCATAGAACCCTAGGATTTGCAATTGACTAAACCAATTATCGTTCGTTTAATCCGTAATAGGGCTTTTGATATACAGACAAAAATGAGTATACTGCATGTTTAGATTACCTTAAATTGTCATGTAACGAAGCTGATCAGAACCTTAAAAAGGCCGGCTATAACGAAATCAAAGGCGGGCACTTGCGGCTTGATAGAATCAAATTAACCACAGGGATTCAATAGGCGCTGGAATAAGGACTGTGTGGGGTGATTTAATTGAATTATTATCATCGCTATATGGTTTACCATTAAACGAGTGCAGGCGGTGGTAAGAATAATCAGTTCGTTATATCAACGATCTTGCTTTCCATAATAATTACGTCGGTAGGCCGAAATAGGTAATGTTAATCATAATAAGGATTCCATTCCAAGTTGAACGCGATGATTTAATTCAAGCAATCGAAACGGGTTTTGTCCGATATGGGTTCACGAGTTTTGGGTAAATGGGTTATTGGGTTACTGGGTTGGGATAATAATAAAATATTAGAATGGTAGGAATTGCAGTTTAGCCCTTGTACTTTACATGTGGAATAAAATAGTTTAAAACTTGTGTTTAGGGTAAAAGTGTATATATATATCTTAAACTTATATAAGAAAATTGATTTAATATAATAAATGCTAATAATAAAATAATATTAGTTAGATAAATGTGATGAGTTGCTAATTAAAATCACCCGAATATGATAACGGGTCGGGTGTTGGTATTTAATGTTAAACGAAAAGATCTGAGTTGTTACAAAAAACTAATCAAATATCTAGATGTTGTGAAGGAATTAGCAAAATCTTTTTAATTATTTAGCATTGTACATGTACCAATGGAAGAAAATGCCGGGGCAGATGCTCTAGCAAATTTAGCCTCATCTCTGAAAATTCTAGAAGACACGAAGATTCCAATCATTCATGTTCTCTCACCAGCAATAAGAGAACAAGAAGTTGGGGAGATAACGAATGACAAAGAAATTGTACATTGGGATCCATTATCCTCGAATAATCAAGAATCATGGATCCTCCGGATCAAGAAGTACATTCAAACAGGAGAGATTCCAACCACTGAGAATCCCAAATCCTTCAAACTCAAGGTATCACAATACATTTTATTAGATGATATGATATAAAGGAAATCTCTTGCAGGTCCATACTTGAGGTGCATCGAGGATCCTGAAATCCAAGAGGTGCTCAAAGATTTTCACGAAGGTGATTGTGGTAATCACACCAGAGGTAGAGCCCTGTTATCTAGGATTTTAAGAACATGATACTTCTGGCCAACAATGAAGAGAGATGCGGTGGAATATTCAAAGAGATGTGATGCTTGTCAAAGACATCCAAACATCCTTCACCAGCCAACAGAACCTATGTATCCTATATCCTCTTCATGGCCTTTCATGAAATGGGGTATGGATATTGTAGGCAAACTACCTAAGGCACCAAGAGGAAAACTATTCATGCTTGCAATGACGGATTACTTTTCAAAATGGATAGAAGCAGAAGCTTTTGTTCAAGTACGCGAAAAAGAGGTGATATCTTTCATTAAAAGAAATATTATTACTAGATTTGGTATCCCCTCGGAAATTATTTGTGACAATGGTTCCCTGTTTATCGGGAAAAGAACCACTAACTTTTGTGACAGCTGGGGCATCAAGATGATTACCTCTACTCCAGTACATCCTCAAGCTAATGGTCAAGCGGAGTCTAGCAACAAGATAATCATCAACAATTTAAAGAAGAAACTAGGATCCAAAAAAGGAGAAATGGGCCGAAGAGCTACCTTATGTTCTTTGGGCTGACAGGACAACACCTAAGAATGCAACAGGACAAACACCCTTTTCATTGGTTTTTGGATCAGAAGCAGTAATCCCTACAGAGATGGTGATTCCTATAGCAAGAACGAGCATCCGTGATCCTAAGGCCAATGAAGAAATCCTTCTTGAAGACTTGGATACTGTTGAAGAACTCAGAGACTTAGCCAAGATCAGAATGACAGCTTATCAACAAAGGGTAGCTGGGGCATACAACAAAAATATAAGGATCAGAAGATTTCAAGAAGGAGATTTAGTTTTAAGGAAAGCCTTCCAAAATACTACCACTCCGGCTGATGGGAATTTAGCACCCAAATGGGAAGGTCCTTATCAGATCGAGTCGGAGGCAGGAAAGGGGGCATATCATTTGCTCACAATGGAAGGCAACAGATTACCAAGACCATGGAATGCTATCCACCTCAAGAAGTACTTCTTCTGATCAGCTACTAGTATCCTGTGAGGATATATTATCCTTAAAGGATCAAGGATCCCCAAAATTGGTAAAATCTATCCTATCCTTTATCCTTTTTCAGTTTCTTAATTTTCAATTTATGGATAATATATTCTTAACGATTTGTTTCTTCCAAGTTTTAAGTATCAATGCAGGATATTAATAAGATATATAATAACCAAGAGGTTGGCCACCTCTTCTTTACATTCAAGGTAATATACTATTTCCCTTGGCCTAGCCCGCGATTCGATATGATCCCCGATGATCATATCCCCTAAGGTTTAAAGGTTTTCACCTTTCTTATAAATTAGAGTTTCTACACCCTCGCCTGGAGCGCGCGCTATCCAACGTATAGTCCGGGGCAGTGGGACCAGTACACGTTTAGTGGCTGACAATTTCGTTGTTTTCGGCTATATAGAGGATCCTACGATTTATGGTAGACGTACCATACCACCGGTTTATAATGTTTTCACATTATCTTAAGTTTGGGCTAAATCCTGGTTTGGGCGACTCACCAGTTAACATCCGTATTTGGGCTAGTCCCCAGTTTGGGCTTGTCCCCAGTTTTGGGCTTGTCCCCAGTTTTGGGCTTGTCCTCAGTTTTGGGCTTGTCCCCAGTTGCACGGGCTTGTCCCCAGTTTATTATTTGGGCTTGTCCCCAGTTTAATGGGTTTAATCCCAGTTAACGTTATAAGTTCTTTGCAACAGATTTTCTAAGTTTATCAGGAAGAAAAAGTCCTATGGATTCATAATCCTTAGATTACTTCTTCAAGGATCATCAAAGGTTCTATACTTGTGATAACTTAGGTCTACCTAGACCTTGTGGTATGGATTCTATTAATAAATTTATATTGTCTTAGCTGGAATAATTTTAAACATTTTAATTTAAAGGGTTATCCCTTTAAGGATATTTTATTATAAAAACTTTCATCAATTTTTAAGGATACTCTATCCTATAGTTTATTCTTTAAGAATATTCTATCCTAAATATTTTTCGTATGGATATTTGATCCTAAAATTTTTACTCAAGATTATTTCTCAAAACTTTCAACAAAGCTAAAGATATATCAGACAAAGTTTTGAAATAACAAATAACAAATAGATAGTTAAAAGTTTCATATTATTAAGCATAAGTCACCTGGACTTACCAAAATCTTTAACCCGGATTTCACCATTCAAAAGATGGACCAACCACCCGGGTTAAACAGGTGTTACTAGTTGTTCTTAAGTGAAGGAAAATAAAAGACAGAGGCATCAAAAGCTACATCCCCACAAACAGAGGATCCATCCACCTTCGGTACCCCTGGAAATTGTCTTGAGGATCAGTGATCCTTAAACCCTACTTATTATTGTTTATTACAAACCAGATTATCCTTAAAAAAAATCAACACAAAACTAAAATGTGGGCCCGGGCCTTGTCTTTTATATCCTTCATCGCCCACTTAAGCTGCGTCTTCACCCTTTGCAGCACCTGCTCCTTCACCACCTTCAATCACATCTTTAACCCCGATCGTTCCAGCAATATCCTCCTCAGCCATCTTAGTATCCTCATCACCGCCAAGAGCCGCCAAGGTAGCCTTCCATTTATGCACGTTCCAGGTTGCCTTATCAAAAGCAGGATCACCGGCCTCCGTCGCCATCTTAATCCTCGCTTGAAGCACTGACCTGGCTGCCCACATCTTGGCCTCATCCGTTGCTTGCTTGACTTCTTCTTGGAGCTGGGTTTCTGATGTGGATACCTGATTCTTGAGCTGCCTCTGGAGCTAGGCTAAAGCCTTGTCCTTATTGACCACCGCATTCCCCAACGCGGATAGCTTGTCACTCATCTGGCCTACAATCTTTTCATAATGCTCTTTGAAGGCATTCATAGCCTGTAATCAACCATATAATCAGGATCAGTAAGATATTGGATCCTTAAATTCAAAATATCAGGATACATGATACTTACAGAGAGGACTATATCGTAATGGGTTTCGGGATCGGAGGACCTCTTTCTTTTTAGAAGCTGCGGACTTAGCTCTAGTCGTTGGAGTCTTGGGCTCGGAACTGGTGGCTATCTTCAGGATTTCTTTCTTAACATCTTGAGGAGTGAGCATGCTACCGTTGTCTTCTAGAGAGAACTTGCTAGTGGACTTTTGAGACTTCTTAGCATCTACATAAATCCGGTTAACAGATAAGTACTCTATACAGTATTATTTACTTAGAAATTATTTTCAATAAACTTACTTGACATATTCGAATCCGAGGAGATCTCGCAAAAAGCTTCAATGAATCGAGCTTGAAATGTTCTAACTTCGGTATCCAGTGCTAGGAACCATTTTGTTCTTTCCTCTGTGCCATGTAATTTCGCCAAGGAAGCAAAGTTCTCAACTACAAATAAAAAAGAAGACTCGGAGTCAAAATTAAAACATCAAGGATCCTATCATTTTTTAAGAATCCAGGATCCTACCCTTGTAACCCATTTTGAAGGAAGGTCATTCCCTCCGGGTATGGAGTCACATTTTACGAAGAAAAACTGATTCCTCCAGAAGGAATCGTTTAAAGTGACTTTCAGAATCGGATGGGGTTGTCGAGGCTTGGATTTCAAGATGAATCGGGCAGGACCGTGGGTAGTAAGGGTGTAAAGATGGGACAGTTCTTGAAGGCCGAAGTCGATTTTCTCATCTTCAATAATCCTTTTTATGGTGCTGAGAACCCTCCAAACTATAGGCATAGCCTGTATGTAAGATATGCCGGTGGAATCGAAGAAACTTTGAGTGTAAGGGGGAAACTGATAACGGTAGCCAATAAAGAATGGACAAACCGAAAAACATACCCAGGTTTTTGAGTATACATCGCAGCGAACACTGGATTCGTACGGTCGGAATAGGGTTTTCGCAGGAAATAACGAACGGAACTCATCAACTTCTGGATCCGTGAGTTTGCTAATCTCAATAGAGGGGTTGGCTAATAAGCATTGTGGCTCCATCTCCGACAACTCAGAGTCATCGAAAGATTGCTCGGAAGGTTTAGAAGGAAGTAAAGAAGAAGAAGTGATCGACATTATTATCAAAGAAAACAAGAGAAGAAAGAGATGGATACCTGATGCGTCGCTTGGATGTGTGATTATAAGAAAGATATAGGACGGCATATATAGGCGGTTATGATTATCTCAGCGGCCAAATGGTAATTATTTCTAGCAAACCATCCCATCATCCAGTTTTCGCAAAAGATTCAAAATTCAAAATGGCAGCTGTGTTCCACTATCACCCGCCATTTTGGGGGCAATTGTTAGGGCTGATATTTTCTCTGCTGAGGATAGGTTATCCTTGAAGATATGTCTGGATCAGTTATCCTCCCAAAGAGCTCCAGAACCATGTTGAAGATCAAGGATCCTCAGAGGTTAATATAATTAACAATTGTTTCATGTGTGTAGGTTATTGTTCAACAGAAGTAACGACTTTGTGACTTGGTCCACCTTAAAGCAGAACTCACAATTCTCTCTATACACGTTAGCAATTATTGTAACATCGATCTAATCTCCACAACCATTGTAACCCTATTTTGTTATTAATAAATTGGTGATCGACGAGTTGTCATCACCTGGGGTTTTTTTCTTTTGATCTGAACAAGATCAAATGGTTTTTCCTCATACCAAATCGTTGCGTTCATCTAGATTTCATTCATATATTCATTGTTACCATTTTACACTATACCTTACTTTACGGATTTGGATACATTATCCTTAGTGGATTTTTATCCAAAACAGTTTTGTTCCTTTTGTGATTCTTGTAATTGAACTAAGGATACTTGATGCAAATAACTTATGATATTAACTGGGAT